>NW_019387286.1:0-24843 GCF_000671375.1 Centruroides sculpturatus | reverse complement strand
AAAATTAAAAAGTTTTTTTTTGTTCGCGAATAGAGCATGATAAAAAAAAGTCGAATCAATGGATCAATGAGTATAAATTTCTCAATGTGCAGTAACTCATGATATTATTTTACTCACACTTTGCATCGTAATAGCATTTAACCCCATCTTGCACATTTTATGATCGTTATGATTGTGTGTTTAAAAAACATTCGATTTAATGGACTTACGACATTTGCGGACACCGCTTTCCCAGAATTAGTCGCTGAATTCGAGGGATTTCTTTAGTTCATTGCAATATTTGCATGTTTCCGGCATTTCAGTTGCATAGAGATTTAAATTGGAAGAACCTTAAATGTGTTCGTGTTGGGAAAACATCTAGTCTCGGTTCTGTTAAAACTATCTTTAAAAATATTCTAGAAATAACGAGTTTTTATCTATTTTTTTATATATAGGCCTTCACAGTAAGTATGACTTTTATTACTTAATTTACGGAAAGAATAATTAATGTTATATAAAATATTATATTATAGAAAGTGATTTCATTTCATATATATAATTTACAGGGTCTTTCAAATATGTTTGAACCATTTTGTACATAATCGAATAAACAATCTCATGATTTATAGTATACTTCCATCTATATTGAATTAGATGAGATTCAGGATCTCTCCGAATTAAAAACTTGAAAATTAACAAACATCGTTGTGGAGAAAATGTTTAAAATATAAATGATATTGTTATATTAATATGATTAAAATGTTTTATTATTATTAACTGTATGTTCAATAATTCAGTAAAATAAAATTAATAGCATTAAAAAAAGATGATTGTATTTTGTATTTCAAAAGCACAAGGAAATTTTCACCACTTTAAAGACAGAACGAACTTTCTTCTTACATNGGCGTAGTCGAACGGTGCACACTCGGTAAGTAATCCTACAATTTTTTGTTTATAGCATAGTTTATACGGATTATTCCCAAAAAATTATACGTGTTTTGGAAATGTTGAGTGGAATTAGACTAGAATCGGTTAATTTTTTAGAAGAAAATCTTTCAAACAGTCTTAGTCCGTAAACTTCACACGTGTCGGGCTGCGATTGGCTCATGTATTTAACGATTCATACAACGTAAAATTCGATTAACGTGGAACGTATTTAAGCGTTATAGGGGGGGGTCTACTGTACTATCTTTAAAAAACACCAGAATTAAAGATGAACAAGCAATACTCAAGAACAGCCACTTGCCCACAACAAGACGTAGTGTGGTTAATTAATTTTTCAATAGCACAAATAGTCCAACTTGGAGACTTTAATTGTCTTTCACTAGAAAGATTAGGTAATAAGCAACTAAATACGCAAACTAATAGTATCATCCGTTAAATGTGAAACGAATTATTCCATTGGTAGCTAATAGCTACGTTCTACAATGTCTTTCTGAAATCTCCTGTAGATTTCAAATTGCTGTGGTAAACAAACAAGATTAGACACTAAAATCGCTTTGTTTTGTTCCAACCGTTTAGGCCTAGCAAATTCGATAAGAATATTTGGAGAATATTTTTATTTTAAACCCATACGACTTCACAGAAGCACACTCTCTTTAGTTTGCCATTCAATTGTAATCATCACTGTCTCAAATAAGCACGCATATTTGAATTAAATGTATTGACTTATTCCTGTTCTCTGGTTGTTGCTCAAATAAATGGCTATCCCACATAACCGATGGCTCCATTACACGGAATCTACTATATTGTAGACACTACGAGGTGGTAAAATTCAATTCTCAACACGCTGCACTGTTCCAGAGGTCGATTAACACCAGTTTCATCTGCTTAATTTTAAAAAAATGTTTATTATTACAGTCCAACCTCCGAACAACGGACATTCACTGGAATGGTCTTCATTCGGTTCTTATTTGTAGACATTTCGAATGGAAACATTCCTGAGTATAATGCGGTAGTTTAAACATTATTAAAGGTTCGATTGCACGACTTTGTTCTGTATTATGTTTTACCGTAATATTTATTATTTTTATATAAAACTGAAAATTTTAATTTAAAAAATAGTAAATATTCAGGAAAACTTACGTGGCCAGTTCCGTTTGTCAGGCGCGAATCGGTTTTCTGTCCGATAGAAAAAATTAAAAAGTTTTTTTTTGTTCGCGAATAGAGCATGATAAAAAAAAGTCGAATCAATGGATCAATGAGTATAAATTTCTCAATGTGCAGTAACTCATGATATTATTTTACTCACACTTTGCATCGTAATAGCATTTAACCCCATCTTGCACATTTTATGATCGTTATGATTGTGTGTTTAAAAAACATTCGATTTAATGGACTTACGACATTTGCGGACACCGCTTTCCCAGAATTAGTCGCTGAATTCGAGGGATTTCTTTAGTTCATTGCAATATTTGCATGTTTCCGGCATTTCAGTTGCATAGAGATTTAAATTGGAAGAACCTTAAATGTGTTCGTGTTGGGAAAACATCTAGTCTCGGTTCTGTTAAAACTATCTTTAAAAATATTCTAGAAATAACGAGTTTTTATCTATTTTTTTATATATAGGCCTTCACAGTAAGTATGACTTTTATTACTTAATTTACGGAAAGAATAATTAATGTTATATAAAATATTATATTATAGAAAGTGATTTCATTTCATATATATAATTTATAGATTTTTTCAAATATTTCTAAACCATTTTGTGCATAATCGAATAAACAATCTCATGATTTAATGGCATACTTCCATCTATATTGAATTAGATGAGATTCAGGATCTCTCCGAATTAAAAACTTGAAAATTAACAAACATCGTTGTGGATAAAATGTTTAAAATATAAATGATATTGTTACATTAATATGATTAAAATGTTTTATTATTATTAACTGTATGTTCAATAATTCAGAGAAATAAAATTAATAACATTAAGAAGATAATTGTATTTTGTATTTTAAAAGCACAAGGAAATTTTCATCATTTTGATCTAAAGACAGAACGAAGTTTCTTCTTACCTTCTATTCATCAATATATAATTTGATAGAAATGCTTTAATAGATAATGTTCGACGACAAAGTTTATTGTAATTTCGTCAATATACTTTAAGAAAATAAAGGCATTTATGAGGTATCTCCTGAACGATTCGCGGATCTTCTGAAACTGGTCGAGGACATGTATGGACGGCAGATTGGAAAACACAATTTAAAATTCTATAAGTACCGGTATATGTTTCTGTGATAGGAATATAAATGTTCCCCGTTTCTGCTTCACATTTGAAAATACATCTGTTCTGAGCAATGATTTTTGTACGTGGAAAACAGTTTAAAACTTTTCTTAAATGAAATTTTTGCTTGCAACTTTCTGACATAAGGTAGCTTATACTACGTTCGCACACAATCCACGACTCACTTCGATCTCGATTTATCTACAATCTGTATTGTGACTGTCGCCAGTCGAACATCGTGCTGTTCGCACAGGCAATCCGCTCGAGAAGAACCCGGCTATTACACGCGATAATAAGACTGACGTAACTACGCGGTAAGTCACGAACACCAACAATAAATACTTTTTCTTGCCGTATATCTAATAATAGACAGATGTCATCGTCTCTCCAGATATCTTTTTTATTTTTCTGTCGATAGCCGGACACGTGTTCAACAGCCATCTTGTATTTTCTCGCGCGCGTGGGATTGTGGGATCTCTCTCATGACTGGATCTAGTTTCGAGAACTCTCTCGAGTCGATCGCGATTTAACCTCGTTTTAGTCGAGATTGAAACGGTCGAGAGCGGTCGCACCACGGAACAATCTCCGACCTTGGTCACAATCTACATTGAAATGCTCGGTGCGAACGGGGTATTATTGTTTGAAAAGCATACACATGCTCGTTATATTTTTACACTACGTTATAATGGAGTTTTTTCGATAACAGACTTTGAATGATTGGTTAAATCTTACTTCCATCACAATGATATTTAACTGTGTCTATGTTTTTTATATGTTGTGTCGTGTCCATACGTTGTAAATGTAAATTTAATAGTGTATTATTTGAGTCTGCTAGAGTTTTGCTTTTTGTAACTGTGATGTTTCTTGTTTCCTGTAGAAAAACTCTCGCAGTGTATGTATTTGTTTGTAGTGAAGGCAGTGACTAATTTAGACCTTGGCGGGCCCTAGGCAAAATAATATTTACAGACTTCTTTACAAATTTTGTATTACTACAACTATAAATAAAATTGTAATATTTAAAATTAAAGTATTTTTATTTTTACATTTGAATATCTTACTTACATTGTGTTTTTGGGGCTACAATAAAATTATGCAGCAATAAACATTATATTTTTCTCAACAAACACTGCTTTATTTTGAACTTCACCAAATAGATGTAATCTATACTAATATTATAAAGAGGTAATGTTTGTATGTATGTATGTATGTTAGTTTGTATGCAGCAGGTAATCTCCGAAACTACTCATCTGATTTCAAAAATGTTTTCACCAACATTTAGAATGGAACTTCAGGGTGGACATAGGCTGTATATTATTCCGTTAAACATGGGGGATGGACAGTTCTTTACGGTAAGCCTTACGGAGAAAGCTTACCGTAAAGAACTCTGCTTCTATGTATACTATTTTAGATGCGGTTTTTGCATTTTTGATTGCATTTTAAAAGGGTACGTCAACAAAATGTACACAAAGAAGGGATTTTTCGATATCCCCCGCGGGGGAGAGAGACAGGATTAAGGCTTACTGTGAAGAACTTGGCTTCTATTATACTATTTTAGATGCGGTTTTTGCATTTTTGATTGCATTTTAGTAGGGTACGTCAATAAAATTTACACAAAGAAGGGATTTTTCGATATCCCCCCGCGGGGGAGAGGGACAAGATTAAGGCTTACTGTGAAGAACTTGGCTTCTATTATACTATTTTAGATGCGGGTTTTTGCGCTTTTGATTGCGTTCTAATAGGGTACGTCAAGAGAATGTACACTAAGAAAGAATTTTTCGAAAAATTTTTCCCCACGGGAGAAGTGTTATACATTTATAATAGATACATTTTGAGCCACAAAAGGCGTGGCGGGGTCTGCTAGTGAGCATATACAAATATTATCTAATTCTCAGTGATGTTGTTAGATGTCGGAGCAGTAGGTAATGTCATTCTTAATTATTAACCCTTGAATATGGCGCTAATAATATAGTAATTCGCAATACTAATAAATCAATAGCACGTTTAGAACCTATTACGGGCCCCAATTAATTACGGGCCTCGGGCATGTGTCTTGCCTGCCTTGTGCCAAATTAGGCCCTGAGTGAAGGTTAACTATGTCAATCAGGCCATGTCCATCTTTACATGGAAGAGTTAGTCGTTCTATGGCGGTCCCCCCAGGTAAGGAACCGAGCCTAAACGTGACGGGGGGCCTAGCGGCAAGAGGCGACGGATACTGGGTCCCGAAAGACTCGTCTTGGCCTCGATCGCTAGTGGAGTCTTATGACTCGAGCCTAAGGTTTCAGAGGTGTCAGAATATCATAGGCTTTGGGTCTGTGTACCAAGCCTTTTAAAAGCTTGCCGTCCGAATGTCCTTCTTGGTGGGGGACGACTCTGGCGGGGTTTCGAATATCTTCCTAAACTGGAAGCTATCCCCGCTGGAGTGGACAGCTACTAGAGCTGCTAATTGGCATTGTGGCATGCAGACTCACACTAAAACAGAAGGGAGACTGATGCGGTCGGGGCGCGGGGCCGTCCTTAATAGTATCAGCAATAAGAGGGCCAAAACGAGCCCTCAGTAAGTCCGGAGCTGGAGGATGGTCGCTGTAGCCGTTACTAATATGGTTCCTAAGGAGGACTTGTCGACGGACGAGATATGCAGAGTGTAGTCGATTGGGCTTGTCCGACGAAAGTTGGTAGCCCTGCCGACAGAAGTGTAGGCACCCGTTGGCCTGCGGTGTGATGGCACTCGATAGGGGCGCTGCCGAAACGTGGTAGGGACTCTTTGCTTCGGCAAACGGTCCCGAATCCCCCTACTCGCGATGGTCAAATCATCTGCTTGTAGCGAGATGCACATTGTACCCTGGGCCGATGGGTTATGTCCCTGATTACACATGTAGGAGCACACAGTAGACGCCGAAACTTCTGGATTCAAATCTCGCGTCGGTACAGAGACTAGAGGCCAAAGCAGTGGCGTACCGTAGTGGGGGCGGCAGGGGTCCCCCCTAAATTTTGCCGCAAAATTTCACAATAAATAATAATAATATCTTGTAAAAATTTGAAACATCCTAATCTGCGCCTCCTGCCAGGATGGCAGGAGGCGCAGATTAGGATATCGTAGGTACGATGCCATCCTCATTGCATCGAGCCTACGATAGTGCTATCGTCCGGACAGTCCGGGAATCGGCTCGCCGTCTGGGTGAATTAGTAATTTTTTATCCAAGGAAATCCTGCGAAACCTGTTGACCTTTTTTTTTTTCTTGTACGATTTATTCGCGTTCATATACACCACTAATATCCAATAGAGCTGATGTTGTCGAAGAGCTGTTTTAAACAGGTCGCTCCAATAGAGCTGTTTTAAACAGGTCGCTGCACTACCACCGAATTTTTCATTACTTGTTCAGTGACAAAACTGAATTTTGGTCTTTTAAATTGAAATACCTAAATAAGAGGAACCGAAATTTTCCTCCGCCCCGGGCGGCTGACACCCACGGTACGCTACTGGGCCAAGGATCTGACAATCCGCACTCTCTGGGATATGAGACACACGAAGCGAACTCCTGCATCTACCCGGTGGCACGAGACCGATGTTTCTTGTTAAAGGGCGGTCGAATGCAGTCGACTTAGCTGTAGCCCATGGTAACGCAGATCACGTAAAGCTCCTTCTGTCCGGTAAAAGAAGAACCAGCGTCCCAAGAGGAAGATGCGGCTGTTCATTGGCGGGCTTGCGTGACCGCAAAGCCCGCCTCTCCTTTTGCTTGGTGCTCGCCACTTCACTGCCTGCCACACTCACTCACTCCACAACTTTCTCTCTGCAGCCAGAAACAGTAGGTACAACGTCCGCACTAGACGCACCTCTAAAGCATTCGCACTGTCTCTGTATTAACCATCATAAAGTTAAAATGATAAAGAGGGGATTAGGGTGGTCTCGACCTTTCACGGGTGCTCTGAACACGTTCGGGAATCAGAGTGTGCGTTTGAGAGCTAGCTCTGACTTCGGACTTACTGAGGGCTCATTTTGGCCCCCTTATTGCCGGGTCGTCACTGCTTGGCCCGCTGCCAGGACAGCTACCCATTTAAATTGTCTCCTACCCAAGGTCACCCCAGCCCGGCTGGTTGCTCGACTTGGGCCACCCCATCATCCCTACTAGGAGACGCTCATCCCGTTTCCAGTCCTCCGAGACCATATACGGCCATCCAACGCATCGTCAGGCCTTTAAGCACCGCTCCCCCCAAGGACATAGGGAAGGTGGCCCTATGTCCGAGGAACGGCTCTGCCAACTGCCCGTCAGGATAGACACCAGCGAGCAGGATCCCACAATCCACTGAGAGCGATATCCCCTGACCACCAGTGAGGCTTCGGCTTGGGAGTACGACTTCTCGCCCCACTGGCTTCGGCATGCAGGCCGTGGCCCCCAAGCCAGCACCGAATGAATAAACTTATTTTGCTTAATTTTATTTAGTTGTGAAATGTTTGTAGGAAACATTATGTATTTTGAGGCTAAACAGCATGGTGCATCCGTAACACCTGTTATAAGTCGAGATGCGCAGGCCTGACTAACTTAACATCTCTCACAACTGACTGGAAACTGCCACTAGCTAAAAATCTAAAAGTACATAAAATTTGCACTTATACCGTTAAACCATGAGACCTTTATGTCGGTCGTTCTATCAACGATCCTATTTCTAATATCAGCCTAGTCAACATTTGATTTGAAACACGATAATAATTTAATAACTCAAAATCGAAAACGTCAGAATGATTTAATCGCGATAATCTGCGAAAACGATCCATTTGCTGATCGCGGTGTAACACTAAATACACCGCCGCCATCTTGTTTTTGAGAATCGTATTAATTTACGAGACGATCTCGGATGTCGTAGGACTTACGAGAATACAGTACAGTACTTACAATATCGCGAATTTCAGTGTTTTGTATCTTCTAACTGGCATCTTATAAGGATTTTTATCGTAAGTTACGATACAAGTGTTTTGTAAATCAGGGCCGGGATGTCAATCCCCAAAAGTTGAGATAATTTACAGTTGAAATTTGATATGTTTATGTTTTGCGTTTTAATACTAAAGATCATATAAAATCAGATTAATCTTAATCTTCTAATTCTGAAAATTCGAAAGTAAGAATAAGAAAACAAATATTTTGTAAAAACAATGTAATGTTTTTTATTAAAAAAATCCATCAACGCTTTCTTTTTTTTTAGTATATGGTAGTTCATATGGAGTCTTATGACTGTACAGCTTTACTCCGAGAGACTTGTGGGTGATCACTATGCGACAGAAGATCCGACCTTATAGAATGACCTAATCGCGCGCGGGGAAAGAATGCCTTCCAGGAGGACATTTATGGGAAACTAGCCCCTATTCAGGCGTCATCGACATGGAGAAAAACCGGAAAATTCCATGCTGCCAGCCCGTCCGATCGAACTCCCAGTGTTTAGGGTCTAATTTACTCAAGTGCGGGGACGAAGACCGCTCGGCCACTGGTGGGCCGTCCAGCAACGCTTAACTTTCACGGCAACATTTAAAACTGCTTGTGTGGCGTCATCTGTTATGATATTTTATTTAAATACTTTTTATATTTTTAATTATTATAAAATTGCAAAAAACTTAAATTTGAGAGTAAAAAATTGTTTTTTTAATTGTAAATGGTAGTAACGAGTAAAATCTTCATGAAATCCGACTGTACTGGAGATATGACACACGACCTCCTTTTATCTCCCCATCAACTCTACCTTTAACCAACAAAATTTAATAACATTAATCTCCATAATACACCAAATTCTAAGCAAAATTTCTGAAGTTTTTGACAAAAATCACAGGAGTTATTAAGCTTCAAAGAGGGTGAACAAAATCGTACCACCCACATACAACCGCATACACGCACACAGCAGTGTTGCCGCAATGAAATTTCAAAACGTACTGAAGCGCCTTCAAAAAATATACTATTTTCCTTTAAAATGTACTAGTTCTATGAATACTTTGTTTACGTGCCTGTATATAGTTTATTGAAAAATAATTTAATTTTAAATCTTATTTTTGGAATTTTTTGAAAGCTATTTAAAATTAAAAATATATCTACACATCTATTATTTATTATAAAATGAGCATTACATTGACAACATTTATTAATAATACTATTGAATTTCATCTTAATTTTATAAACAATCGTGCTTTAAAAAATAATTATAAATTTGTTATATTATATTATTTTATTCTTTATTATACTTTAAATTTTTTTGATGTTATTGCATCACTTTACGAAGTGGTATATACGTAATTGCATCAGTTTTAGTACCTATTTAATTAATTTCAATCATGACAGCAAAAGATAAGGATGCTTGTTTCTTTTAAACTATTTGATGAAAACGTTACATAAAATTGGGGTTGCATAATCATCCGAAATTATTATTATATTTTTGACTGGAAATTACAGGATTTATGCAATTTTAGTTTAATTAATGTCATATAAAACTGACTGCTCGTACAAGTTTGCTTAAAACATGCAACTCAAAAAACCCCAAAATGGCAGCTCAAGAAGTAGATCACGCGTGTCCTGACCTTCTTATATAGACCTTGGAACAGTCGGAAGCGCGGCCATTTTGGAACCATACGTAACATTAACCCTTATTTCTTTTACTACGATTACTAAAATTGAAGTTCATAATTTAAGAATTAAATTATAGTGGTAGAAAATAATATAAAAGTATTTATATTATTTATACTCGTACAATTTCAAAACTATTTTCTGTAATAATTTGTTTCTGACTTAACGGATATTTTGATATTATTGACGACAAAAGTTTAAAATCATTGATTTTCTTACCTGTCCATTATTTTTGTTTGACGGAGTTGAATTGTTTGGACCACGTGGCTTGAAAAATTTTGTCAAGGTCCTGCCTGATAAGAATGTGCAGACAACTGAACGTGCGAAAAAAGACCACTGAGTCAAGACCGTTTACACGTGCAACCATCTATGTTGCTGACGTGACGGACACACGCCATTTGTATGTTGTGATTGGATAATTTAAATTAGCAAGCAGTGACACTAGTGAGACTTTATTAAACTAATTTTTTCTCATTTTTTTGTTAAGGCGTGAAATATTAATTTGTACCGTAAATGGTACTTGAAATATTATAATGTACTGAAAATGTACTAAAAATCGAAATGTACTTTCAATTTACTGGAAAGGGCAAAATGTACCAGAAAAGTATAAATGTACTAGGAACGGCAACACTGCTCCACCCTAATTGCTCTGCCATCTGGTTATCGATTCATATTATGAGAGTAAGAAATTTTAATAAGCTCCTGCATTTAAGCTGCTGCTTCAAGCGTTCTTGTCACCATAAAATATGTCATACAAACATAAATATATTATATTTAGATAAATATAAAGAATGTAATTAATTAATTAATTATTTAAACATTTAACACAGTATGACAGTGAATCAGAGGAAAAGATATACAGAACGGAACAAGTATAGGGTGGCGCGTATTATATTTACCAATCTCAAATGACAAGTAAAACACTAGAAATTTTATTTGGCCATTAAATGGTAAACCTGATATACACATTTAATATTACATACAGTACTGTATACTGTACGTGATATTAAGTACATACATTTTTTTTCTATTTAAGGACCATAATAAAGTTTCTACAATTTCTCACCGTCTTTTACTTCTCATTGGAAATTGGTAAATATAATACGCGCCACCCTGTAACAATTAATCACTAAATATAGCCTATAAATATCAGGATATGTAAAGAAATTTGTATATTCAAATATTTTCCGTTATGATAAAGCACTCGTTACAGAATTTAATTATATGGCTTTAAAATGTTTATTTAATTAGCAGCTGAAGCAAACACAAATTAAGCTAAAAAGTTATATTTCTATATAAAATGTGTATTAATTAATTTAACAAATAAATATAACTCGATGTGTTTATTCACAATCAGATATTTTCATCAAAACAAATTTGCAAAAATGAATGCTAAATATAGTAGTTTACAGGGACGGATATAGGAGAAAATCTCTATTACCGGCTTTACTGGAGGAAAATCCCCAGAAAGGGGTCCTGTTTTATCTTATATCGGCTAGTTGGGCATGAGCTTCTAGGCTATATCGCCTCGTGGTGAAGTGTGACGTAATTGTCATATAATAGAAGTTGTATGCGTTTATAATGGTCGTTACGCGGGGAATAATGCCTTCCGGGAGGACTTTTAAGGGTAACTGGCCCCTATTCAGGTATTACAGACATGGAGAAAACCCGAAAAACTCCACGTCCTGGCGAGGCGCGAACACACGACGGAACTCACAGTGTTTAGGGAACGGAACCATTTGGTCACCGATGGGCACGGAAAGGGCGTACGCTGAGCATAACTACACTCTGTTTTTCTCGAGTAAAGCCGGATATATCTAGCAGTAAAAATATTTCTGGATTCACTATTGTTTAACTTTCTTTTTTAAATTATTACGTGACTTTTGCCAATTTCCTCTTATCTCATTATATAACGCCATTAAACAGTGACATTTTAAGTTTCTCGTTCTGAATATTTATTCAGGAGCTTTGTTATTTTAATATAAACTATTAATACAATTTTATTAAAAGTTTTCAAATTTCATTTATATCTGCAAATTATAAATTACTAATTGTCATTAACAGAATGATTCTTCATTGTTTCTGAAATGTGTGGCATAGTAAACCGGAGTGTATATGACCCTGTTTTGTACTTTTTACACCTAATTAATTAATAAAGTAATGTACTTTCGGTTCCTCCTGCGTATATTATTTCTTAATACAACTAAGTGGGTTAATCGAGGATACGAGTTACTTAACTTTTGGACTGTTTGGGTGTAACTGAGGGGGGGGGGTGGTAGCAGAAAAGTCTAAAAATAGCATTACGCGATTTATGGGCTTTAAACAGGGCAGAACGTGTTTGTGTGCCCCAGCGCGCTCGCAAGATTAATTTGTTTTAACACAGCAGGAAGGACCGTCCTTGATAATTACATCAGATAATACGAAATAAATCGTACTATTTATAACTTGCAATGAATTAATAAATGTTAATGGTTCATATTTCTGGTATTATTTAACGAAGAAAATATTTTTCTAATTTTAACTCATTAATTGTATTCCTTTTAAGGGGAATAAATTGAATTATATAATAAAATTAAGAGATTTTGAAATCAGAAAATTCCGATTAATCGTATATTTGAACAGATTATGTTATGTTAACAGCATAAAAATGTATGACGTAGTGATACTCTCTCTGAACAGTATTTAAAGACAGAGACTATGCGGACTCATTACATTCAAAATGAGAATCCTGATCTTCATCTCCTTGCTTTTGTTCTGTACTTCGAATGCAACAGAAGACGAAAACGAACCTTGTGAGTATTATATTTAAGATTTTATTTTAAATTATAATTAACTGATAAATATGATATAATATATTTCCAGTTAAGAAAGCGGATAAGCGTGTAAGTACATTACAAAAGAATGGCAATTGATTTTTATATTCTAAAGTACAATGCACGAACTTTAAATACGATAATGCGTAAAGTTATATTTGAAGGAATAAAATCATATTAATATATAATTATAAACTAGATATACACATTTCAGATAAAAGAATGCTGTGATAAAGCAAAGAATAATATTAGATTTCATGAAGTAAAAAAAATATTTATTACTTGTTATGTATGTGATATAATTATGCTTATTCATAATAATTATGTTTGTTTGTGTAAACCCCATAATCTTTTTCTACTTTCATTAATAGACATTTCCTTTATTTCTGGTTAAAATTATGCACTTTCTGTAGAAAAATGTGCTTACTAGGGATTGTAAATTTACCGACTTTTTCATTTACCGGTAATTCGGTAAATCACCGTAATTTTGTTTTTCAGGAAAAAAAATTTACCGGTAATTTACCAGTTAACCGATAATTATTAAAATACCGGTTTACTGGTAAATTACCGGTAAATTTTTTTTCCTGAAAAACAAAATTAAGGTGATAAAAAATATAAGTCATTTTGATTTCCATTTTACATTTTTTATTTCAAAGATATAGAATATAAAAATTAAACTGTTATTCTAAACAAACTACAATAATAACTTTTAGAAACAGAAATAAAATAATACAGAATAATAAAAATTCAACAGAAATAATATATAGTACCTAATACCTTTTATTGATTACCATATTTAAAAAAATAACTTTTTAAGAAACTTAAATTATTTAAAGTCTTATCTCCTAATTTTGATCTAATTTTTGTACAAAATAATCCAGGTTAGGTTTTTAGACTTTTTCGGACAGCATCTTTAAGTAATAAAAATCTTTTCAGCATGTTTAGTAAGCTATTCCACCTGGTTCTACAATCTAAAATTAAAGTTCTCTAAATCGCATATATGATTGGTCCAAGACCAATGGCTTTACATTTAATGCAGGGAAGACCTCATGCACCCACTTTTGCCGTAGGCGTGGATTGCACTTGGATCCTGAAATTTACCTAAATGGGGTTAAAATCCCAATGGTGAATGAGGCTAAGTTTTTGGTGTTTTTTTTTCGATTAAAAACTGGCATCCTTGCCACACTTGTGCAACTTGAAGAGTAGATGTTTAAAATCTCTAAACCTTTATTTGTATTTAATTATTTTAAACAGTTGTTAGAAGTAAAAAATTTATTTAAGGTACAAATTTTAATGTTATTTTGCAATAATATTGCATTAATGTCCTGTCATAATGTGGTGTATTCAAAATTGCTATTAATTTAAAAAATACGTGAAATATTTACGTATTATTATTTTTAAATATTAAAAAAAGAGATATTTACTTACTCTTTAAGAAAAACGTTGATTGTAAAGATTTTAAACCTTTAAAAATCTCAAAAAACGGCAGAGCACAAATCACATATGCTAACTAGAGCTTTCTGTACAATTTACAGTGCCTCTCAAACCCAAGAAAGTTTAAATTAAAATTAAACAAAAAATATCTCACATAAAATTAATAATTAGGTATATTGTTGCTTACACTTATTTTTTTTTTTTTTCAATGTCCCTTTAGCCCTTTTAAATATCTATAAACACAATATTTTCTACATAAAAATTTCTAGTATGAATTTTTCATTTACCGAATTACCGGTAAATTTCAAAAATTTACCGGTAAGTTTACCGAATGTTTTTTTGTCAATTTATCGGTTAACCGGTAAATCGGTAAACCGGTATACAATCCCTAGTGCTTACCTTTTAGATTTAATTACATCTTTGTAATTTATATATATCAATTAAAATGAATGACTGCGACCATTAAGATGCCAGTTTATCTCTGTGGGGATCCGGAATCGAATCCACGCCAGCAACCCCAGGAATTTTTCATAGATGGTAAGTTCCTAATACGTTGGGCCCGGTTTCTCTACACCGGCTACCCCATTGTGGATCTGTGATACACGATAGTATGGAAGTAAGTCCTCTTAGTTACTGCTCATAGAGTAAAAAGAGCCAAAAATGAAAATACAGGAAGATTTAATTTTTTTTAACTGTTGAAAATACAGTCGACCCCCCTATAATACTGTTGATTTTTCCGTTTTATATGAATTCCATGTTGTACGAATCATTTAGATTTTACAAATACGTGTGCCGGGCTGTGAACGGCTCACGTATTTGTAAAATCTAAATGACTCGTACAACATGGAATTCATATAAAAAGAAATAATCAACAGTGTTATAGGGGGGGTCGACTTGTATTTCATAAAAAGTAAAGATTCAATCATTAAAATTTTCTAAAAATATGTCTATTAACTTTTTTACTTTTTCAGGATTTTAAAAAGTGCCTGGANAATTTGTAATGAATTTATCATATTTTATTCTTAAACTGGAAGTATTTCTCATTTTATATTTTGAATTTCAGGAATTATGTGATAAAAGATTGGAGGAAAATTGTACAGTAAGTTTTTTTCTATTATACATTACATCAGTTATTGGGCTAAAATTTGAAAAAATTGTAGACCTATAAATTTCTACTGTCATCCATCTGCCTGTCTGTCTGTGCTTCTTCAATATGAAGAAAGAAGTGAGATGGATAAAAGCCAAGAATAGATAATGAAAGCTTAGGGGCAGAAGGCCCCGATTAACTGTATGCAAAGCGGAGGTGACGTTTTATCAATTTAACAATTTCCTCTGAAAGGAGTTAGATAGATGACTGGAACGACTTTGTTAAAGGAAAAGTATGATGTACAGGGGCAAGCCACTACTCATTTGAGGTGGAGAGCATATATTTTAAACGAAATAAATTCAAAAATATAATTAATTAAAAAATCTGACGATGCCACAATAAAATAATTGCTTTTTATAACTTCATAAATAATAACACGATTTTGTATTATTGTAAAGAGATATACTGTATCTGAATTTTTTTTAGTGATTTATTAAGTAATATTTGTTTACAGTTAGAATACGAAGATTGCGAAAATAATGGCACTATGATTAAATTTAAGGTAATTTATATTTTAATTAGATTCACATTTATATGTATTATTTTCTTTGTTATTTAATCTAGAAAATAAAGTTAACGAAATAACTTTTAATGTTTAGATATAAGCTGTATTATGATAGATGTAATACCATCTATTAATGATGAATATGTTTTATCATTATATGTATAATAATTACAGGACAGGAAAATCAACGCGAATTTAATATTTATTTCAAACAGACGTTATAAAGAACAGCTTAATTACACTGATTACATTACAGTACATTACCTTGCCAAAGATTAAACCCATTGATTAAAATCATACTTTTGTACTATTTTCCTTTTTTTCGTAGTACTTTTTAAGGAATGAGTAATTTTTTTTATATATTCTTATTCCCTATTTTATCCGATACACTTTTAATAAGTTTTTTTTTTTTTAAATATGACAACACTATAAATATAAAAAAATTAAATTTCTACTACGAAAAGAGAAGTGATAGAGGTTCTCGGTAAAGAATGGCAGCGTGGCCCCATTTATATGAACAAAAATAAAAAATATATAAAGAGTATTCCTCGTGATGTAGAAGTACTACTGACTGTTCAAGATAGTAATTTTCATTTTTTAAGTTGTATTATATTCAAAACTTTATATAGAAAATCTTACCTTTTATTTCATAAGACATAATAAAGCATTAATAATTGAAATAATCCTATCAACAATTGCATTTTTATCGAATAACTACATCGAAATCATCAATTTTTGTACGGGTGTAACCTTACATTGCCAGAAAATCTTATAGTTTTAATCGATAAAACCTAATCTGTATTGAAAAGCAAAAACATAAGCTTTTATCTAATGTAATTTATTTTAATAATTTACACAAACAACTTTTATTGATAAAATCTTACAATATTGTTGTATTGTTAACATCTATTTGAAATTAAATATAATACGACTTTTTTAAAATTATAATTACAGATGATACATGTATTGTTTAGTGTAATGTCAGAAGAGGTAAGATAGAATTATTAAAAGTATATATAAATATATAAAAGACAAACTTAATACTTATTAATACAATGCTAATGTGTAACTAAATAAATTACATATTAAATATTTAAAATGATACGTAAATAATATTAAAATATTCTGATGCATTTTTCTAAATGATTTTTTTTTATTATTTCTAAATTTGTTTACTGGTTGCTTTGCACAACACTTGGGCAACTTTAAAAAATATACAGAACAAACTCGTGCCTTAAAAAGGCTTTTAAGGCACTAATCTATTTCATTTGTTTTAATTTCTGTACATTTAAACGTTTCTTGGGGCTGTATGGCCACTACTTCTTACCTTCTCTCTCTACTGGTTTCAGAATTATCAGTTTTGAGTTTAATAAATAGTTATTTAATGAAAAAAATATATATTTCAAGAATAGATAATTCATATATGCCTGTAATATTTCATTCGGATAAATTAATTTCATACATTTTACATATAAAATTAATTGTATCGAAATGAAATATTATAGGCCTATATGGATTATCTATTCTTATACTGTTACGAGCATTTATATTTACGTAGGAGCTAAAGAAATGAATAACTTGTATTTTCGTTGGTTAAGGTAAATGTTTTAATTTCGTCTTTACGTACAAGCAGGAGTGCGATATTCGTTGGGGTGAAAAGAAATTGTTTTGCTTTTACAATTTTTACAATCTTTCCTCCAACTTGGAAATTTTCGGGATTCGTTTGTCATCATTGTTTTAGTTGTTTATTGATTAATGTTATGAGATTAATGCATCATATTCAGAGAAGTTGAATAACTGTCGAAGTCCATCAGTTTCTACAGCTTACTTTCTTCCAAAAAACACCTGCGAGAATACGGGCAAGGAGACAGAGCCTCTAATCGTCCAGTTGGTAAAACTCGCCCAATCTGTCTTTGGGATGGCTTTGTTTCCAGTGGCGAGGGGGGTTGGGAAAGTTGAGAGGTGTCCGTGTTTTGGAGTGACAGGACTCAGGTTTTTAACTTTATTATATAACTAAACCTATGATACATATAACTAAGTCTAAGATTAGATGCGGTTGAATCTGGTTACATATACACTCCTATGGAGAAGATAAACAAAAGTTTCTAATCAGCTCGCATGCTGACTTAATGGTTTAGTTCTGTCGCTACTTCCGCTGAGAGAGAGTTTATTATAATCTATAGATACCTCAATATTCGTTGATCAAATTAGATGACGTTCGTTCGATCGGAGAGAGATGAATTCGAAGAGGACTGGCGATTGTATGGCGAGTCTTCTTATCGTTGACTTGCATGGGCCCGGACAGTCCGTTCGTGGAAGTCCGCTGAACTTGGCACCTAGTCGTCGATTACTCCGGGCATTAATTAATCTATTCACCTTTCTTTGGACTTCGTACGGGACGATCGCCCGGAACTTCGGTGTCTTTTATGCTTGATGACTGGGAAAATGGTCGTGTGATCGACTATTGACATTTAGAAGGTTCATTCCCAGGTGCGGGCATAGGTTTCTTCCGATTACTTGTAATAGCAGCTGTCCCTCTTTCATAATCGAATGTTTCCTTTTACCGTCTTCTTGTCAAAATTCCTCTCCGTTTCTTTAGAGAGAACGTCATCTGATCCGTTCTGAAGCGAAGTTTTTTTTATAACAATCGCGTTAAGAAATTAAACTACAAAGTCGAAATTTTGCGCGAAATTCGCTCATTCCTCCGCTCAGGCCCGTAGATAGCGCCGCGGGCTCACACACCCCACCTTCTGTAATTACCAATAGCGTAATGGCTAAATGATTTCCAACAAAGTAGAAGAAAGGAAACAAATTTTAAGTTTCTAAAATTAATTAATTGCTAGATATTCTTCTCACAATTATAGAATAAAAAAGAGCTTTTTCGTAAGACCGAAACTAGGCAATAAATACGGATGAAGAATCAATGACGCGCCATTAGGAACACTTTGTTTCGTACGGGACCATTTCAAATATTTATAAATAGCTTTTGACTCGAGATAGAAATCCGTCGTCAGAAAACATAATTGAATATCATTTACAATGCATTGATTATTGCTCTAGTGAAAAGTAATCTGCAGACCAAAATCTATTTTTTCATTTTCAATTTTAGAAAAAAAAAGTTTATTTTCAATAAAATGAACTGAACATTAATTTTAATTAAGCAACGGCGACTTTGAACTATAATTATTCGGCTTATGAGTCAGATTTTAATTCAATAAATTAATGTTGTGCATTGTTAGATAAAAATAATTNGGATTCTGTCCAACGTTTATTATTATTTTTTCTATAATTAAATTTCTAATTTTTCTAATCTATCTTTTAATAATTGTTAAGTATTGCTTTTCTAGTGTGAAAAATGTTGTGAGCTGGATGAAGAAGATAAGATAAGCGAGGTATGTACTGTACAGAGTGTCCATAATTAAAGTATACCACTTTAGACCACTCCGGAGACAAAACTGCTAGAGATAGATCGATAAAACTATACAGGCATGTTTATCTCGACACTGGAAAACAAAGGAAAAGTTTCAAAAATAGTTACAATTTTCACCGCTAGGGTCTATAACGGTGCAACTGTCGCAGCAGCATTACATAATAATAGTGATATAAAGTCGTGCTGCAGACTTTTATCATTCGTAAACTACAGCAGAGGGGATGTTTGAGTAGCGTTAAGTTTATGCAAGACTGCAAGATCACATCACACCACAGTCGTTATGAGAGACATACCGTCTAAAACACATGGCGATGAAAGGGCGATCTCTCAGTCTTTTACAATGCAATGGGCCTGTTCGTTTATCGATTTTACACCTGGTTACGGGCTATACGAAAAGGATACAGGATTACACATGCATATAGGATTTATACAGGTGAAGTTGCTGTATACTGTTGCTAATTCGATAACACGATTGCAATGTGTGACGAGAATGACAGAAAAGATGTTGAACAGTTTCTTTGATGACGTTGCAAAGTTGCACTTTTATAGACCCTCAGCGGCGTACTTTAATGATAGACCCTGTATAGTTTTCAATTAATTTTAATTTTTAATTAATTAAACATATAATTTAAAATGAGTATATTAAATATACCTGAATATAATTAATGAATTCTTTTTATTTCACTATACTAAACTTATGTTATTTTATGTTTTGAAGTGTCTGCAGAACAAGGATCTTGTTGTATGTTTCTATATTTAATTTTTTAATCTAAGTATTACTTTTATAAATTTTAAAATATCTTATGAGAAAAATATTATTAAAATTTACTATAAACAATAATAAATTTTAAATTTATTTTAGGGAACAGAGTTATATGTAAGTAGTTAACCATTACGCATGAACTATACTGCATTTATGTATTATATTCCGTACAAATTAATCACACAAATTTGATGTTAATGAGAGTTTACATTTAGATGTATATAAAATATATAGGCCTATATATTACTTTAATTGGAAGAGATTAAAGTAAGATTAACAGTTAATATTGGAATAGGTAAATAATTAGGTCTAATATTGTATTAATATTAAATACATCGTTGATTTCATTTACACATTGAATTGGAAAGAATGAATAAAAGTACAACTTTTTAAATCATGAGAATCCTTCATTCTTGAATCTAAACTTAGAGGAATTCTTTTATCGTTTCGATTAAAAAGTATAGTAATANAAGACACAACACACTACATTAGATCCATCACTTGGAACTTTCGGGAGAAGAAACCGTCGCGTCCGTGAATGTACGGGGTTTTATTTGTTTTCCTCCGATTCCCCTTTCCGATTGGTCTCTCCTTGTTACCTGATGACAATTCGAAACCTTTCGGGGGCGCGGGAAAGGTCAAAATCGAAGTTTAGTTCGATCTTCATAAATAGAAGGATTTACATTCTTCTATTGTTTAAAAGTTAGCGTCGCGTTTTCGTATATAAAAAAGATCTATTTATAATGACTATTTTTTTCTTTAAAAACTATTTAAAAATTATTTTAACGCGAAATTTAGTGAGGGTTCGGACCTGTCCAGAACCTCACACTATTTGTGATTCTTGAAAAATATCACGGATTAAATTGTGATTCTTGAAAAATATCACGAATAAAATTGTGATTCTTGAAAAATATCACGAATAAAATTGTGATTCTTGAAAAATATCACGAATAAAATTGTGATTCTTGAAAAATATCACGAATAAAATTGTGATTCTTGAAAAATATCACGGAAAACTTTGCCATAGACTTAAGCTGGTTTATTGGGACGTAGAAAGTGCACGTAGCAGTTCGATTCTGTTTACATGCGTAAACAAAGACATTCCTCGAGTTTTAAGCAATTAAATTGAGTTTGGACTCAATTGTCAGATTAAACAGCTCTACAATTATTTTGATATTCGTAAATATCGCTGACTGGGAATATGAACATGGCGAAAATTATGTACGAACTGAATTAAGATATTCTGAAGCAGATCTTGAAAGGAATCGAGTTTCTAAAATCACTACTAATAGAATTGTTTCTATTTTGAAACACACATAATGAACTCTAGATTTAAGCACAAATCTTTATTGGCAAAAATTTCAGGCTTTAAACACAATCAATGCGATCTTAGTAAATACATATGATTTGGGACATGTATGTAATATAATGGATAAATGTATTTAATGTAAAAATGCTACGATAATTACACTCACTGACTGAAATAAAATATTTGAAAAGAAGCAGTCTTTTATAGAAAATCAAAATGGTACTGTAAGGGGACGTCGAATACATCAGCAGAAACATAGAAATCCACATCCGGATATGATAAAATACTGAAAATTTCGCTTCATTGGGCCACATCTGGGAATAGATCATACGGCCCAATCAAACTGTTGGCTAAACTATGAGCATATCCGGATACGCTTAAAAAACAAAAATCACTTTTTCGTAGTAATTTAATAAACAAGTATAATAATGTATAAAATATAAAAAGTTTTAATTAAATATTGGATGTTTACTTTATCTTCTACTATCTTTAAAAAACACCAGAATTAAAGATAAACAAGCAATACTCAAGAACAGCCAGTTGCCCACAACAAGACATAGTGTGGTTAATTAATTTTTCAATAGCACAAGTAGTCCAACTTAATTGTCTTTCACTAGAAAGATTAGGTGATAAGCAACTAAATACGCAAACTAATAGTACCATCCGTTAAATGTGAAACGAATTATTCCATTGGTTGCTAATTAGCTACGTGGTACAATGTCTTTCTGGAATCTCCTGTAGAGTTCAAATTGCTTTGGTAAACAAACAAGATTAGACACTAAAATCGCTTTGTTTTGTTCCAACCGGATCAATGGATCAAAGAGTATAAATTTCTCAATGTGCAGTAACCCATGATATTATTTTACTCACACTTTGCATCGTAATAGCATTTAAATACATCTTGCACATTTTATGAATGTTATGATTGTACGTTTAAAAAACATTCGATTCAACGGACTTACGACATTTGCGGACACCTCTTTCCCAGGATTAGTTCCTGAGTACGAGGGATTTCTTTAGTTGATTGCAATATTTGCATGTTTCCGGCAAGCATTTCAGTTGCATAGAGATTTAAATTGGAAGAACCTTAAATTTGTTCGTGTGGCGAAAACATCTAGTCTCGGTTCTGTTAAAACTATCTTTAAAAATATTCTAAAAATAACGAGTTTTTATCTATTTTTATATATATAGGCCTTCACAGTAAGTGTGACTTTTATTACTTAATTTACGGAAAGAATAATTAATGTTATATAAAATATTACATTATACAAAGTGATTTCATTTCATATATATAATTTACAGGGTCTTTCAAATATGTTTGAACCATTTTGTACATAATCGAATAAACAATCTCATGATTTATAGTATACTTCCATCTATATTGAATTAGATGAGATTCAGGATCTCTCCGAATTAAAAACTTGAAAATTAACAAACATCGTTGTGGAGAAAATGTTTAAAATATAAATGATATTGTTATATTAATATGATTAAAATGTTTTATTATTATTAACTGTATGTTCAATAATTCAGTAAAATAAAATTAATAGCATTAAAAAAAGATGATTGTATTTTGTATTTCAAAAGCACAAGGAAATTTTCACCACTTTAAAGACAGAACGAACTTTCTTCTTACATTCTATTCATCAATATATAATTCGATAGAAATGCTTTAATAGATAATGTTCGACGACAAAGTTTATTGTAATTTCGTTATATACTTTAAGAAAATAAAGGCATTTATGAGGTATCTTCTGAACGATTCGCGGATCTTCTGAAACTGGTAGAGGACATATATGGACGGCGGATTGGAGAACACAATATAAAATTCTATAAGTACCTGTATATGTTTTTGTGATAGGAATATAAATGTTCCCAGTTTCTGCTTCACATTTGAAAATACATCTATTCTGAGCAGTGATTTTTGTACGTGGAAAACAGTTTAAAACGTTTCTTAAATGAAATTTTCGCTTGCAATATTATGACATAAGGTAGCTTGCAGAGACTATGAATTCGTTCCGTTAGATTGTTCGAAAAGCATACACATGCTCGTTATATTTTCGAATTACCTTATTATGGTGTTGCAGTTATAGATTCTGAATGATTGGTTAAATCTTACTTCCATCAAAATGATATTTAATCTGCATTTTACAGGAGTGTTGTTAGTTTTCCGCTACCAACGAGTTAGTGGAATTATTGAACAGGACCGTAAAGGATAGTTTATTTTGCATATATACTTTCTTTGACTAAATACGTCTATGTGGAACGATACATTAGACATTAGATTATGTATCGTCACAAATAAAAACGTAACTCCAATTGAACCTAATTCATTTTCTGAAAAATTGGAGGGAAGTTTTTCTTATTTCTACAACATAACGCACTCACTTATAATACAAAATCAATTTGCGACTGACTTTTTTAGCAGTGTTTATGTCATATGTAGTCCATATGGTCTCCTAATGTTAATCCTGTAGAAAATACGTTTTGTATCTTAGCAACAAAAGTATATATCAATGGAAAGCAATATTCATCAGTGGAATCATTGAAAAGGCAAACACTGATGTTTGGCACGAAATTACAGATGAAGAGAAAAATCCTAGTAAAACAATGTCAGATAGAGTTTACGAAGTAACGTATAAAAAAGGTGGACATATTGCTTATTAACAATAAATAAAATTACTTATGATTTAAATGTTGCTCTATCATTTTCGGATAAGTATAACCCATACCACATTGTTAAAATTCACTTAATAATTTTATCAAAATAAGCCAGAATTTTGAAATTTCATTTATGGAACGAGATAATCGAGGTTAAAATTTCCCATGTAAAGCCTACGGTCAGAGTTTATATAGACATTTAACATACGATGTCATGACGAAATTAATTTTTGAAAACACGCACGTGTGTATCGTACGGCTGCACATGTACATATTTTAAACGTTTCTTTACGTTTTTATCGATTATGACGATGGACACGTCTTTCCCGAAGTTTAAACTTCTTTAATAAGAACGTTAACCATTTGTGTTTTCGTGTCTAGCCGAAACAGATAAACCTTAACCGCAGTGCTCAGTTTCGTTTTCGTAAAAAATACCTAGTAATATCAGAAGCTTTTTTTTGGCTTTTTATTTTAAATAATGGTTAACATAGAAATGCCAGTAAACAGTTAGTTTATCAGTGCATTTACATTTAATTTACATTGACAGAGCAGTGCAGTGCTCTTGTAAGCCGAAACAAGTTGTCCTACATTACAGCATGCTCTTATAAACGATGCAGGGCGTGTGTTTTAGAACAAATTTGAAAACAAATGATTTATCACATAAAAGACCATGCTCTTATTTGCGCAGAAATACGGTAAAAATAATCTCTTAAGAATTGATTGATGGGAACACAGCATATGAGCGATCTTCCAAGGAAAAGTGCCTTCCGGAGGCTGGCCCCTATTTAGGTGTAAGACACGTGAAAGAAACTCTGGAAACTCCACGCGACAAGCCCATTGGTGACGCGCGAACCCACGACCCGTGTTCTGTAGTGTTAGTCACTCGAATACTGGTGGAACTCCTATGAATAACATACTGTACTTTTATTACGCGCCATACGTAACGCTATATGTATTATGAATAAATAATGCTTTTA
>NW_019387285.1:6277-12764 GCF_000671375.1 Centruroides sculpturatus | reverse complement strand
TACATTCAAATAATCAAGAACAGACAAATTTGAATGTTACTTTGATTTGTAGATTAGTTATTTATTACATGAATTGATGTTAAAATGATTAACTGATGATTTATCTGAATCTTAATAAAGTGTATAAAATATATTTGTTTAGTTTAAGTTTTAAAATTATAATATATTAAGCTATTCAGCATAGTGTTATGTGTTTAGTTTCAGTTTCGGTTTCAATTCTACCTCCTTTCTTGTGTTTTGTGCTGAGAAGATCAAGAAGGACTGATCCTAAGAAAAAGGTGATAGAGGTAAGGAATAAGATTCTATTTGTGAGTAAAACTGAGAGTAGTGTTCTAAGGTTTAAGAACTGATTCTCCATCCTCTTTTCCTCATTTCTCTTCCTTTTCTCTTCTCTCTTGCCCTTGCATTTTTTGAGGATACAGGGGATCAACAATCCTAGAATAATTTCTCCATCGTCTTCACATCTTGAATATCACACAACGCTTTAAATGATTTTGGGGAACAGGAAAATCAACAATCCTTCGGGTCATGCCACATTACTCGAATTTAAATCCCTACTCTAAATAAATACAGTATATCAGCCGATCTGATTAAATCACCCGACACACTGTACTAATATCTTGTGTAATAATTAATAATTGGGATTGGTAAATAATAAAATCTATTAAGAGGCAATTATTGACAATCATATTCAATTTATCATTTTATAAATTAAATAGTTGCTATGTAAAAAAAATTTATAATAATTATAAGTATGATTGAGATGCTTATATCATATTTAAACATGCTTAATATATTATTTGTCATAAAAACACATAATTTACATTTAATGTTGTTTTTATCTGATAAAGATTGAACTTGGCATTTAATGACTTCTCTTTTATACTATATGTTTTATTTGGTATATTTTTTTTTATATATTTACTGTATAATTATAGATTCTGTCTTTTAGTATTAATGGACAGAGTTATAAGTAAAATATTCCCAATGCTTTGGATTAAAATATAAGGCAGACCAAAAGTCAGGTAATGAGAAGAATTATCATCAAAGTTTTTAAAAACAGTTACAATATTGTCTTATATATTATAACATGGATGACTTGTTTTGAGCAATAACAAAATATTTGTGTAAGTTAACACTAGCATTACTGTAGTTAACTTACTTTTGGACCGTCCCTTTGTGACAGAAACATATGTTCTTAAAATTTTTATGATTTAACATCCTATTCACCTCAAAACTTATTTGCTACTAAAATTTGTAAAGCAGAGTAAAGTTTAGTATATGTAATGTAGCAGTTTTTGTTATTGTTCTTAATTAATAACAGTGACTGGTTGGCTTTTCTAAACTTTATTAATCGGTCGGGAATCTTTGTCGTCAGTCTCGATAATCGAATGAGTGTGTATTGAAATTACAAAAGAAGTAGAACGGATGCAAATACACGTAAATTTCGACACTACCTCTACCTCAAAGGGTGAGGACACATAATATGATTTACAGAGACATTTAAAAATGTGATAAATATCACTTTCTATAACAGTTTTTACAATCGTCAGTCATCATTAAAAATATCACTTTCGCGAATTTCGTTTAGTGATTTTAAGAACGTTCTCACTATGCAAGTGTGCTACAGAAGTGTGCGTAATTCTTAACCAATTACAATCAAATTTTTACGTATGACACATGAATTATATTCTGCCAATCATACAAGTCTAACACTGCACTCAGTAAATCGAAAGTGCTCAATCATTTGTCTGTCGCTAAGTCTGCCAATTATTTATTTCGAGCTAAATACATGCTAATATATGTGACTGGTTTTACGTTAGTTTTATAAATGTAATTTCTTTATATCAATAAAAATAATGAAACATTTAAAAATCCAACAATACATTTATAATAAACAGATACGTTGATGTTATAATAATGAATTTTAAACAATGAATTCATCTATTTTCGCCGCCATGTTTGGAATTCTGGATTTACAAGGCGTATTTGAATATGTTTGCTATGTTGTCACATGTTTTCTGTATCTTCTCTTTCTCCTGAACATGATGGGTAAGAACTATTTGGCATATATCTGACATTAATATTTAATTTGACGACTTGATAATCTAGCGTTTAAAGGGTATAGTATTCCTCTCTCGGTGTGGAAATTGTATTTGGTGGGGTGGAAATCCCTAAGTACATTTTGTGGGTGGCCCGTTTTCTCGACGCCATTGTGATTCTGGCCGTAAAAAGTCTTTTGTGTTCACAGGAAGAACGAATTTAAAACAATTCAATATTTACTCATGTATTTTAATTACAGTTATAGCTGGAAGGGTAGACAAGAAAAAACGTCAGAATCCTGCACGTAACACTAATTTTAAGCCAGAAAAAAGATTATGGAAGCATAAATCATCGACATTCAAGACAGAATTGAAAGGCAATAACAAAATATATGCATTTGTAATTCAGCGATGGCATTTAAGATCTGTGTATAGAAAGCGAATAATGGAACGTGTTTGTAGTGTTCTAATTCAGAAGTGGATCAGAACAACTGTAAATTTTAATAACTTATACAATTACTGCATAATGAAGAAAACAAATAGAATATGCTTTAAAAGGAATGTCTGTTGCCTAACTTCGACTTCATGGATTGAAAATAATGGTAATAGAAGCAAGTACATGCGAAGAAAGAATCAAATGTACGATGTTAATAATGATAAATCAAAAAATTTATTTCAAAATAGAAACATGAAGTGTAATGAGGATTCAGAACTTATGCCCATCCATTATCTGTAGCAAACATGACTCGAAAGATTATCCCGTTTATTCCACAATTCCTTTTGATATATTTAAAAACAAATATTTAGTAAAAATTACTAATATACAATTTTGGTATCGCAAAATGAGTCTTTTCGAGCATTTACACCAGCTAAAAGATACAAAAGTCCATCTGTATAAGTTCGACATGACCCTATTTAAAACACTCTCTCGTATCATCAATTATCTACTTGAATTAAAGAAGAGAAATTCTAAATTTCAGACAGTTGAAGGAATAAATACTTTATATTGTTACTTAGTAGAAAAATATATTATCATGGGCATTTGTAAAGTAAAAAGATGGTACTTAATACATTTATTTAAAAAATCAATTCCTTCATTTTCGAAGCTTCAGAATAATCTTCTGACGATAGAAAAATGGTATACAAGTCAAGTTTTCCTTTATTTAATAGCTAAGAAAGAAGCATCACGGCAAATAGAAATGTGGTATAAATTCAAATTTTTACGTATGCCCAACCAAACTCCTATTAAAATATATGCTAATCGCTCTCATAAACTCCATACAATATTCGTCCAATGTGTACGAATATTAATAATAATAATTTCTATGAAACAATTTCCAATTGTAGAAAGAAGAGACTACAAAATAAGAAAATATTTCAAATTTTTAGTAGAATGTAAAGCTGTGTGTATTTTACAGAAGTGGACAAAAGTAAACAATGTAAGAAACTTTATATATGATAACATTTTAGAAATTAGTGAGCAAAGAAGTAATCGTATTTGTAAATGGTATCGAGAGTTGTCTGCACGTAGAATAGTTATAACAAACGTTTTAGCTATACAAAGCTGGTGTAGAATGATAATTAGAAGGCACGAAACAGTGAAAACATTACAACTATTGATACCCCAAAATAGAGATGATTGTACATACGAAATCGATGAGGATTTTCGTGAATTAAACTCATACATGCTGGAACTGAAAAAAAGTCTAATCGGATTATACGAATTTCAAAGCTCTTTTCCATTTTCTATGAATTATTGTGAAGATTTTAAACGGACAAAAAATGAAGATTTCTCACAATTTCAATGCAGTTTGATACAGATGCAAAAATTCTTGTTATTATTACGTAAAAGACCTAAAAACAACAAGAATCCTTTCCAAATATTAGACCATTCTGTGAAGAATATCAACAATGTAAAATTCATATAAAAGTTTATTTTTGCATAATTTATCAAAATTTTTTAAAATTCATTTTACGCTTGTAATAGAGTTATAAACAATAAACAAAATTTTCAATTTATTCTGTAAAATTTGTTCAATTTCTGACGGCAAAATTATAAATTGATTACGTATTGGCTGAATTTCATTCCTTCAGGCTTACTGAAACTTGAAAAACCTGTTTGATTTAATTAACACCCCATTAACGATCTAAGATGAGTTTGCAAACGTGTGTGCTTTAGTCAGGAATAAAGTAATGCCTGTACAATTGTACCAATTACTATTAACGAACAAAATCTAGTTTCGGATTTTAACCATTTCCCGTCTTTACCAACAGAAATCTCTCCCTCAATATAATAATTTTACATTAGTTACAATAAGAAAACGCTAGAATCTATTTTAATTTACACACCACACACAGTGTGAAGTGTATTGTGTAAATATATACAGCTGTATTTAATGATTTCAGCTGTGAATTTCTTGTTTTCATATTAATTAAATAGATTTAACTGGAAGTATATGTGTTTATGTTGTAATTCTATTTCCCTGGCTGTTATGACCAGAGGAAGTAATGGAAACGTATTAAATTTGACACTCAGATTTTTTGCGAAACTTCAGCAAATTATCAATCATAAACAACTTCAGTTGCATTCAACAATTTGAATTTAAATTACATTATAAACGTGTAATAAAAATAACGTTTATACAATTATTTATACAAATTTACAATTATCAGAAAATTTCTAATGAATATTATACAAGAAAATTTCCTAAAATTCTTCAATGAAATGGTAAGAAGGAAAGTGAAGAAATCGATTTCTGTTGACTATTGTGTGTTTGTTCAAAGCATTTCTGTAAAAAAAAAATATATTAAAATAAGAATAAATAAATCAAACAGTTTAGAAATTAAATAATTTAAATTGTATAATTACGTACAAAAGGTAAATTATCTTGTGATTTAAATTATATAAACAAATTTTATGTAATTTATTTATCTTATCTGTTTGCTTGAAATAAAATATGATCAGAACATTTTAATATATTTAAAAATAAATTGGCGTAAACATTTTTTTATATACACTAATATCTATAGTTGCACATGAAATATATAGGCCTATATATATATATATTACACGTGTAACTGCAGATATAGAAATCAGTAACTTTAAGCCAAACAATATTTGTTAAATTCTGTATAATATTGAATTCAAATGCTGAAAATTATCATGAATTAAAAGCATTAATTAATTATAACTCGCTAATCATTACCACTCAACTAGGTGCACAGGTGGACACTATGCTTTTTTTTATAGCTTTTCATTCTGCAATATTCCGCATTCGCCCCTCATCTGTCAGCTTTAACATTTAGACATTTGTTTACTGGTGTTAACCACTGATCTATACTTGTACACGTTACACGAACGTTCGTAAAATTACTATTATAATAAGTTTTTAACGTGAATTACGGATGTTTATATCTTATCCTGTAACCTAGGAATAAGGTGCAAATACCCGAAACGTATCGGGTTGTAAGATATTGCAGAATAAAGAGCGATGTTAAAAAGCCTAGGGCCTATCCGTGCACCTAATTGAGTGGTAAATTACTCCTCAAATTACTTTCGCAATTAGGCAATAATTAGTTTATTATACATCAATCGAACGTGGTAATACTTACATTGATAATGGGATAAGTTTTCGGATCGTCGAAACTCAAAGTGTACAGAGCAGAACCGTAACATTTGACAAATTTCCCGTATTCCTATTAATTAACATAAATTTTACTGAGTTAAAAAATTAATAATAATTAATCTAACGTTAAAAAGTTTAGAAGAATTACATGAGGTGACGTCTGTCTGATTTTACAAAGGTAATCATCAATCTCGCGGTGTGTTTGAAAAAATTTCAGCTGTTGAATACAGTTTTTAGTGAATTCACGAACATAACTAAAGAATAACAATACACTATTATTAGAAATATTTACTTTAAAATAAAATGTTTTTTAAACTTTAAAATCTTACCAGATCTGCCCTATTTTCAATAATGCAAAATCGAAAGTTTGCTTTCGTCTTGTCGCTCAAATCTATTTTAGAAAAGCATGGAAATATTAATTAAAACATGGAAATATTAATTGAAGATGTACTGTACTAGATTTTTATAAGCTTAAAGAGAACATAATGAAAGTAAATACAGTAGAGCGTCGATTATCCGAATAAATCGGGGACTCGGATTGTTCGAAAGATCGATATTTCGGATAACCGATTATGTACGAAAAAATATATTAATTTATCCCAACTTGACAATTTTCTTCGTTGCGTGTCGCTTCGCGTTAAATTTTCGTCGATGTTAAGCCTAACGAAGACTATTGTATCGTTAAAAATTATTTTTTTATTTTGTACGAACAAAATAAATATATTGAAAAATATAAAAACAGTAAAAAAATTATACTTAAGAAGTTAATTTAGTATCAAAAACGTAAATATTTGAGTAGCCCAAGACATAGCCAAAGAT
>NW_019387285.1:0-5944 GCF_000671375.1 Centruroides sculpturatus | reverse complement strand
ATAACACCTAAAATAAAAAAAATATATAAAAAATTCAAATATGCCTAAAGTAATTTATTTATATAGGAATTGATTGAAGTAGATTACGTTGTGTTTTACCAGATAACCGCACATTTAATAATCTAATAAATGTGATTAGAATTTGTTTTCATTACTTATTTGTGGTAAAAAGGATTAAAATATTGATATTATTTGTTATAATATTTGAATTAAATTTTAATTTTAAGGTAATTTTAGTTATACGTTTTTAATACAATATTTTAAAGTGTATTTAAAGTAAATACATCGGTCAATGAATTTTTGATCTTAATCATTTTAATAGGGAAAACTTTAATATAAATCGTATTATACAATCAAAATTTATAAATATACTTTTTTGTTGTTTATTTCAGTAGAAAATTTATATATTTCGATTAAATAATTAATAATTAATTAGCTAAAATATACTAAATTCTGATAAAATACAATGTTGAGCATTTACTCTAAACGGATTTATTAATTATAGCATAGAATAGATCATTTGTATGTGATTGGGTATATTGTTCAATTAATTATTTCAATCAATGGCAGCTTTCATTTTTTACGTAATGTGTAAAAATAGAACATTTAGCTGAAAACTAACGTTTAAGAAATTCCATAAACTTGATTTCTTGTCTTATAGAAAGTCTCTTTTTATTTAAAATGTGGTAAATAAAACGAATATTTTAAATAATTATTTAAAAATATTTAAAAACTAAATTTAGATTGAAAATGAAATGACAAATGTATCATTGAACTGTGCAATTATTTATTATACTGAAAACTTTTTTCTTACTTAGACATAATCCATAATAATTGTCGTTTTTCTTTAATTGTTAATTGCATACAAAATATGAATATATATATATGTGAATATATAATAAGTTAAATAAATTATTCAATAAATATATTACATTTTCACATATATTTATTTTTCAGGAAAGGTAAAAACTATCGTGATAAATTTTATAATTTCTAATATTGCATTATCATCATGAATTAATGCATACACTAGACTGCATTTTAGTGCTATTTGATTAGGCATTTCCTTTGATTTTAGTGAAAAGAATATAAAAAAAGGTGTTTCATGAAAATAAACATGTAACGTTTTATACTTTCCCAACTCAATTGATATTAGATAATAGTGTATGCAACTATTAATTTTCAATTTCATCACCTTTATGAAAAACTTATAAATGTTTTCATATACAAAAGAAAATCTTGTATCAAGTTTCTTAACTTTCCCCGCATCTTTTGCTAGCTCCGTCTGTTATGAAGTTTTATTAAAAAGCTTTTTATGTTTTTAACTATTATAAAATAGCGAAAAGCTTTATTTTTAAGAATAGGGATGAATATTATAAAAAAGAATGTAAGTGCTAATAAGCAGTAAAATCGTTATTAATTTCAACCCTCTTCGAGATAAGATACACCACCCCCTTTTATCTGCCCACTCCTCGAAGTTTAGTGACCAAAATTTAATAACATCGCTCCTCTATTAAACAATGTTTTTTGCAGAAAAGGACAGGAGATATTACGCTTCAAATTTGTGAACATAATAATCGTGTGCCCCTGCACAATAACATCGATACATGCAGAAAAATAAACCCAAAATTGTTTGCATTTCTCCATTTTTAATCCTTTTCAGAAGAAATAAAGTCCCGTTTTATCAAGATATCTTCACATTTAAGCCATCTGCCAGTCAACATCTTTTTAACCAGTCCTCTGATTGTATTTTTGAAATGAAACGAGAATTATGTGTATACTAAATATAGCCTACTGTATTTTTTAATTATTTAATAAAAGAGAAAATGAATTGTATAACGATGAAAACCAATAAAAATTGTAGAATTATGTGTTAATGATTTTTAACGTTACCCACTTTGTTGTAAGTTATAATCTGTAGTGTTTCTAAGATATAACGAAATGAAAAGATAAAAATACCATAAACACTAAGTTCTGTTAGTGTTTTGTTACTTCAGATAAAGGAGCACGACAGCCGAGATTGCTGTATTAAGTGATGCACACCGATCCTGCTGCATTATGTTTTCATTCTCTTTTATCCGAAGTAAAAACACACTATCAAAAAGTTAGTGTTTATGGTATTCGAATCTACATTGAAAATACTACGTAAGAAAGAGGTTTCGCTGACAACATACGATAAAAATCAGAAATTACATTCCATAACACAAATAAAAATTCCTTCTGCTGGGATGGCTCCGTGTCTAAAGCAATGTAGGGCCGGATTAATGATATTATATTGTAGTTAATGCTTAAATTATTATAATTATGTAAGAAACGATAGCGAAGATTAAGAATATTACATTATATCCGATTTTACTTGTTTTTACCGAGTACAAGAGTTAGCCTTGCCTCTTCCCAGGCTAATTAAAAATTTTTTAGATGAGTATATGTTCGATTTCCCTAAAAAACCGTACAGTAAAAGCCGAGTTCGTCAAGTTAATTCTTAATATTAGATATAAATGTATTCGCTGAGGTGTATTATAATCGTTTAATTCTAACATCGTAAGCGTAAAATAATTTTATAGAAGTGATTTTTATAGGTTATTTTATATTGTTCAAATTCAGAATTATTGATGTATTATCATTGCTATTTATTAAATAAATTGTTTGTTATCTATTTTATGTGTTATTTACTTTTTCAGTATTATAGTACAACATAAAAATAATCCCCGATTTTAAGATTAATGCATAACGCTTCAGACATAAAATAGCGACTTAATTAAATTGGAATTATTTGCAATCGAATTAACAATTGTTATATTTAAAACAAAAGTTTAATTATTACTATTATTTGGAAGTGTAAAAAGCAACGTTTACTGATGTGCTAATTTAATTTTTATTTTAAAAAAATGTTAAGAAAAGTTTCACATATATATTCAAAATGTAAATGTTTGTAAGGCTACCCATTTGTTTATCTTGTAATTTCATTGTTGTTCTAGTAAACGCCGATGTAGGCGCCCTGTGGTGGCCCATGCCTTCTTTTTTTCAAACTTTCCTATCTTTCTTTGTATCTTGCACACCTCGTTTCACATCCTTTCTTCTTTCCGTTTCTTATAGCACGAATTCTGTGTGCGAAACAGACAACTCTTTCTAAACTTTGTCTTTATTTTTTTGTTATATAACGGTTTACATGGAGATTCTAGCTTTACGTGCTCTTTTTCCGATAGACATGTAATGATCGCTATGCAACCGAAGAGCCGGCCTTATACTGTAGAAACGTGCGCGAGGGGAAAGAATGCCTTCTGAGAAAATTTTTATGGGAAACTGGCCCCTATTCAGGCTTCATTGAAATAGAGGAAACCCGGAAAACTCCATGCTGCCAGCCCGTCCGACCGAACTCCCAGTGTTCAGGGTCTAGTCCACTCAAGTGCGGGGACGAAGACCGCTCGGCCTCTGGTAGGCCTTTCTAAACTTTATTAATCGGTCGGGAATCTTTGTCGTCAGTCTCGATAATCGAATGAGTGTGTATGCAAATTACAAAAGAAATAGAACGGATGCAAATACACGTAAATTTCGACACTTCCTCTACCTCAAAGGGTGAGGTCACATAATATGATATACAGAGACATTTTAAAATGTAATAAATATCACTTTCCATAACAGTTTTTACAATCGTCAGTCATCATTAAAAATATCACTTTCGCGAATTTCGTTTAGTGATTTTAAGAACGTTNCTTTATTAATCGGTCGGGAATCTTTGTCGTCAGTCTCGATAATCGAATGAGTGTGTATTGAAATTACAAAAGAAGTAGAACGGATGCAAATACACGTAAATTTCGACACTACCTCTACCTCAAAGGGTGAGGACACATAATATGATTTACAGAGACATTTAAAAATGTGATAAATATCACTTTCTATAACAGTTTTTACAATCGTCAGTCATCATTAAAAATATCACTTTCGCGAATTTCGTTTAGTGATTTTAAGAACGTTCTCACTATGCAAGTGTGCTACAGAAGTATGCGTAATTCTTAACCAATTACAATCAAATTTTTACGTATGACACATGAATTATATTCTGCCAATCATACAAGTCTAACACTGCACTCAGTAAATCGAAAGTGCTCAATCATTTGTCTGTCGCTAAGTCTGCCAATTATTTATTTCGAGCTGAATACATGCTAATATATGTGACTGGCTTTACGTTAGTTTTATAGATTTAATTTCACTTAAATTAATCAAAATAACGAAAACTTTTAAAAATCCAACAATACATTTATAATAAACAGATACGTTGATGTTATAATAATGAATTTTAAACAATGAATTCATCTATTTTCGCCGCCATGTTTGGAATTCTGGATTTACAAGGCTTATTTGAATATGTTTGCTATGTTGTCACATGTTTTCTGTATCTTCTCTTTCTTCTGAACATGATGGATAAGAACTATTTGGCATGTATCTGATGTTAGTATTTAATTTGACGACTTGATAATCTAGCGGTTAAGGGGTAAAGTACTCCTCTCTCGGTGTGAAAGTTGTATTTGGAGGAGTGGAAATTCCTAAGTACATTTTGTGGGTGGCCGGTTCTTGTCGCTCATTGTGAGCCTGGCCGTTAAAAGTCTTTTGTGTTCACAGGAAGAACGAATTTAAAACAATTCAATATTTACTCATTTATTTTAAATTACAGTTATAGCCAGAAGGGCAGACGAGAAGGAACGTCAGAATCCTGCACGTAACATTAACTATAAGCCGGAAAGAAGATTATGGAAGCATAAATCAGCGACATTCAAGGCAGAATTGGAAGGAAATAACAAAATATATGCATTTGTAATTCAGCGATGGCATTTACGATCTGTGTATAGAAAGCGAATAATGGAACGTGTTTGTAGTGTTATAATTCAGAAGTGGTTCAAAACAACTGTAAATTTTAATAACTTATACAATTTCTGCATAATGAAGAAAACAAATAGAATATACTTTAAAGGGAAGGTCTGTTGCCTAACTTCGACTTCACGGATTAAAAATAATTGTAATATAAGCAAGTACATGCGAAGAAAGAATCGAATGTACGATGTTAATAATGATAAATCAAAAAATTTATTTCGAAATAGAAACATGGAGTGTAATGAGAATTCAGAACTAATGCCCATTATCTGTAGCAAACATGACTCGACAGATTATTCCGTATATACCACTATTCCTTTTGATACATTTAAAAACAAATATTTTGTAGAAATTACTAATATACAATTTTGGTATCGCAAAATGAGTCTTTTCGAGCATTTACACCAGCTAAATGATACAAAAGTCCATCTGTTTAAGTCCGACATGACCCTATTTAAAATACTTTCCCGTATCATCAATTATGTAATTGAATTAAAGAAGAGAAATTCTAAATTTCAGACAGTTGAAAAAATAAATATTTTATATTGTTACTTAGTAGAAAAATATATTATCATGGGCATTTGTAAAGTAAAAAGATGGTACTTAAGACATTTATTTAAAAAATCAATTCCTTCATTTTCGAAGCTTCAGAATAATCTTCTGACAATAGAAAAATGGTATACAAGTCAAGTTTTCCTTTATTTAATAGCTAAGAAAGAAGCGTCACGGCAAATAGAAATGTGGTATAAATTCAAATTTATACGTATGCCCAACCAAACTCCTATTAAAATATATGCTAATCGCTCTTATAAACTCAATACAATATTCGTCCAATGTATAAGAATTTCAATAATGATAATTTCTATGAAACAATTTCCTATTGTAGAACGAAGAGACTACAAAATAAGAAAATATTTCAAATTTTTAATAGAATGTAAAGCTGTGTGTATTTTACAGAAGTGGACAAAAATAAACAATGCAAGAAACTTTATATATGATTACATTTTAAAAATTACTGAGCAAAGAATTAATCGTATTTGTAAATGGTATCGAGAGTTGTCTGGACGTAGAATAG
>NW_019387284.1:10897-13253 GCF_000671375.1 Centruroides sculpturatus | reverse complement strand
TATTTTAATAACACCTAAATGCAATTTCCAGCAAACAACAAGTAACAATTTGCTGGACGTTGCATTTAGTGTTATTTATTAGAACATTATATAGTTCCAGTTGATGTTTTAAAATTCTATTTTAAATCTATATTTTGATTTTTTGGTCATCTGGAGGTTTATATTTTGATTTTCTTATATATAATTTTTCTTTCTGTTACATTGATTTCGCTTGTTATTAATTCTACATCTTTATTCAGCTTAAATTATCATTTAATAATTTCCAATTTGTTTGGAGTTTATACTAATGAAGAAAGGTACATAAAACATTGAAGACTTTTGAATATTATTCTTTGTATTTTAAAATACTTACTTCTGAAAATGAGATTCTATATACAACTTTAAAAATACATTAATATTTGTTTCAGTTTTTTTAATTAATAATGTTTTATTTATCAAATTTAATTTATATTTCTTATTTTACACATTTTTAATAAGACTAGGTCAGATAGTTTTGTTAATTTTTCTAACATTAATTACTCAATTCATATTCAATCAAATAGAATTTTAAGTTATGTAGTTTAAAATTTTGATCATAATGTTTACATTTTAATCATAATTTAATTGTTGAACTGAAACATGGTATAAAGTTTTAGATTGAATTAAATACAGAAAAATTAAAAAAAGATTACAGAGGATTCCTTAAAAATTACAGAAAAGTAATTTAGTGACCTATTAAAATCAGTCTTTATATATTTGTAAGTGAATGTAGTTGAATTCATGTTTATGTAATAATGATGCTTAATGAATTTATTAAATAATCAGAGAGCATTATTGTATTTCTGATTTAAATTGTTTTCTTATTTATTACATCTGCAGCTAATGATAACTACACTTCTGATGTAGAGATTCAAAGTAAAAATGGGCCACGTATTAAACATGTATGTAGGAGAGCATCTGTTGTATTTGGTTATCCTCTTGCTTCATTTGAAAAATCTTCAAAGGAAGATGATTTTAATTTGAGTGCATTGCCAAAAGAAGAAAAACAGAAAATTCTTGAAAATGATGCCAGTATGTATAAACAGATCATAAATTTTAAATTCCGTTTTTAAAAATTCTTTACGATAAATGCCTTAATCTTACAACAGTCAAAAACACAATTGTTCATAATATATAAAAGGTAAAACATTTATTTTGCTTAAACATTTTTGAAGTTCATAACTCCATTTCTAAAAATACATTAAAAGTTTTTTTAAATTAAATATTATAAGAAATATATAGATGCTTTTTTATTAAGCATCTATATATAGAATATAATAATTGCATATGCAACACAGAATAGCAAAATGCGACTACTGTATTACAGTAATTTTATTGGGATTTGAATAGAAGTTTTTGCATATTTTTATTAATGGCTGTTTTTACTTAACATAAATATGTAATGTAATTATAAGTTGTAAAATTTAACACATTATTCCTGATGTGAGGTTGTATTCTTTGTTTTGAAGCTTATTTTAAATTTTTTTACATTATATTTCATTTGAATAAAATTAAGTCAAAATGTCTGCAGATAAAATGCACATCATGTATGTCAGACATATTATGCATGCTTTTTAAGTTTTGTAAAGGATATCATTCTATACAAACAGTAAAAGATATTCGTACTGTTTATGTGGAAGATTCTTCTAAACTCCAAATGTGTCAAATGTGGTTTTGAAAGTTTTATTTGGGAAATTTTGAACTAAAGAATTCAAAACATATGGGCCCATGACCATAAAACTGCCTGAAAATTCAGTTCATAAAATTATTTAAAAATCATAAAAATCATAAATTAAAAATCATAAAAAAATGACACTGAATTTTATTTTCTGCTTAAAAATTTACCTAAAACTGGATTCTATACATGAAATAAAGAAAATATGTTTTGTGAAATAAAATATGTCCTGAAAAAAGTTTTTTGAAATGATTGCAGTAGAGCATTGATTATATGTTTGTATACAGTAGAGCATCGATTATCCGACTCAATTGGGGACTGGGGTTGGTCGGATAATTGAAAAGTTGGATAACCGAAAAGTATGAAAAAATTAATTATTAGTGTAGTATATTATTATATACCATGTAATTAGTATATTATTAATGCTATTAACCTACTTCACATTGAATTTTCCTCCATGTTAAGCCTATCAAATTTTTTTAAACAATAATAATCGTCGCTATTGTATCGTTAAAAATTAGAAAATTAAGCCTCGTTTAAATATTGGCTCCCTTTCATGGTCGATCCGGTGTTGCCAGCTAAAACACGTAAAAATAATATTAAAGTAGCCAAGACATAGCCAAATATTGTAGCGCCACATCACTAGCGGACATTTGAATTTTG
>NW_019387284.1:6219-9812 GCF_000671375.1 Centruroides sculpturatus | reverse complement strand
CTCAGAAAATACTGTACTGTACTTGTATGTATTGTTTTCTTGAGAATACAACAGAGAATAAACTGCCCTTATACAGTAGAGCCTCGATTATCCGACCCAATTGGGGACTGGGGTTGGTCGGATAATTGAAAAGTCGGATAACCGAAAAGTATGAAAAAATCCATTATTAGTGTAGTATATTATTATATACCATGTAATTAGTATATTATTAATGCTATTAACCTACTTCACATTGAATTTTCCTCCATGTTAAGCCTATCAAATTTTTTTAAACAATAATAATCGTCGCTATTGTATCGTTAAAAATTAGAAAATTAAGCCTCGTTTAAATATTGGCTCCCTTTCATGGTCGATCCGGTGTTGCCAGCTAAAACACGTAAAAATAATATTAAAGTAGCCAAGACATAGCCAAATATTGTAGCGCCACATCACTAGCGGATATTTAAATTTGCCGACTAGGACGGTCAGTTAACCGAGGTGTTGGTTAATCGGAGGTCGGATAATCGATGCTCTACTGTATTTATTGCAAGAAAAGTCACTTAGAACTTTATTTTGTGCCTAAAAATTTTGCTTTGAATATTAAAACATACATGGATGAATGTATTCAATTTAAATTGAAGTCATTTATTAACAGAATTTACCAATATCGTTGTTATAACATCTGGCCTGATTGCTCATCATTTACTGTATAGCCATTATCACTAGAAAACTACCAAATTTGCACAATTATGACTTATAGAAAGGTTTGGACCCATCCAAAAATAAAAGTTTATCAAAATGGATAGAAAGCAAACTTAATCTTTGCTCTCAAAACTTGGATTGCAAAAAACTCAAGTTTAACAGAAATCATTTTTGTAAACTTTTTACTGACAGCAAATGAAAAATCTCTACTGCACTACTTATCGGAACTTTTTCTATGATTAAATAAAAAGTTAGAAACTTAATTCAAATTTCTCTTAATTTGGATTATTCTTATTTGTACTCACATAGATATTTTTATTGTGACCACTTTACATATAACAATATCTACAAGATTAATCATACTTTTTAATTTATCAGTGAATTGATTACAAGGTCATTATTATACAATGTAAAAAATATATTGATTTAAAATTATATTTACATTACCCTAAAAAATTGCAAATTTTTTGAGATGACATAAAGATAATTTGTTTAATATTAAAAATTTTTTTATATATACTCTTTGTAGATTTCGTAACTAAGAATTAAAATTTTGTTTTTCTTATTTACAATCTACTAGCTAATCTGCATAATTTTCATTTGTCATAAATAACTTTTTATCAGTTCTCAAAAGTTCATTTTCTTAAATTTCCAAAAAAAAAACTAGAATTGCTTTCAATTAGTTGTAACCTTTTCTCACATCTCGAAACTGCAGTATTTTTCAATCTTATCTTGAATAATCTCTTTATGCTTTCTATATAAGCTTTCATAATACTTTGTTTAGCTGCTTTGCAAACAAATTGTTGACCTTATAGGTCTACAATTTTTTCAAACTGCAGCTTAACAAACATTCCCACTATCATTCATCCAACCATCCATCTGTCTTTCCTTAATCTCAAGAACAGATTTAGATAGACAGAAGATGACATCAGGTATGGAAACCTTAAAAATATGATTAAAAATTATAGACCAGCATTATTGTGATGTCACAATAAATAATTGCTTGTTGATATTGTTTTATTTCTGTTTTTCATTAAATGATACTACTGTATTATGTAATTAGAAATAAAATTATTATTGTGACATATTATAAATATTATCATCACAATGCCAGGCTTCAATTTTTAATCATATGTTGGATTTATTTTATTTAAAAATATGCTCTCCATCTCAACTTATTAGTAGAGGCTTGCCCCTGTACATCATACTTTTCCTTTAACAATAGAGTCTTTTTGATCATCTATTAACTGCTTTCAGGGGAAAAGTTTTGAATTGAAATAATGTGACTTTTGGTTTGCATTGGAAGTTCATATTTAGTTAATTGGGGCTTCTTGCCCCTAAGATTTCCATATATGGTCTTGGATTTCATCTATCTAACTTTCTTCTCAAGATTAAGGAAAGACTGATGGTATGACAATAGTGGGAATTTATAGGTTACAATTTTTCAAATTGTAGCCCAATTAAGAAGTGTGATAGTTACAAATGATTTATATGAAAAAAGTTAAATAAAGAAACAACAAGAGATATTGATAGAATAGAAATTAATATTCAGTTAATAATATAATTATTTAATATTTATACTATGAGGGGAATCAAAAAGTAATGTCTCCATGTATCCAAGTTTTGATCTTTTAGAGTTACTATGAATGTCCATGTATGATGTTATAGAAATATCTTTACTCTACTAATGTATGCTTTTGTTCTTCATATTGAGCAATTTTTAAACAAAATTTAATTTAATAAAGTTTATTTTTAATATATTATTTATGTGAAAATTAATCATACAGTTTAAATTCTATAGTTAAAATCAGAGATTTTTTCCTATGTAAAGTACTGTACTTAGTTGTCTATTTAATATGAACAAGTATTGTTGAATAATTCAAAATTTGTATTTGTTAAAAATCATTTAAGTTCTCAAATATAGAAGTGTAGAGACAAAAAGTCAATTTTTGCAAATAGTGAATAAAAATTGATCTTATTTAAATAGGAATTAATTTATCTTTTATGCATTTTATTTTTAATTTTTTTTAATAAATAGTGAGACTGGGCAGAACAGAAATGGTGTTTACTTTTCAATGTTTTTCAGTAACCATAAATGAAAAATTTTTATGCATAGGTGGTTTATGTATGTTAATATTTTATGTAAGAAAAGTTACTTGTGTTACACAATTAGAATAAATGCTTATAAATATTTTTTAAGTTTTGTGTAATGAAGAACACATCTATAAAGAAGACTCAGTGTTGCCAAGCATCAAAATAATAGTGTCCCAATTATCCCAGTTCTCTCTGGTCTCCCCTATTATCATTTACAACAGAAATTTGTATGTTTATTTGATTTTTGTACATGAAAAAAATATTTAGTTTATGCTTTACTTTATTAAGAGTCCTTTCAGATAATATCTTTATTATAAAAAAAAAATTTTTTTTAATGTTTTTCTGATAAGATATTTTCTATAGATTCTACTTTACACTATATTTAATTTTATTTTTATCACAGAGATAAAAAGAAATTTGGTGGAAATAATTTAATAAGAAAAGCTTGCATGTAAGCCATAGAATTAAAAATTAAATTTTATTAAAATGTATATATTCATGATATGTTGAATGATAACTTTTTTCTTTTTCTTAAGAAATCGAAGATGTCGGAAACCACAAATGCCGTCTTATCCCAAATCTGTAGGATTAAGAAAACGACAATGTAAATATCCTATAAATATATATAAATTATAATTTTTATTTTATTTATTTTTTTTTTTATAATTTTTATGTGTTTATATATATATATAGTTTAACAAAATTATGATACACCTAGGCTTTGTCGACGAGGAATGGTAACTATTTCCCCATTTTTTTTATACGTATAATAGCAACAGAGTTGCAGCAGGAGGGCAACTGCAACTGTCTCCCCCCAC
>NW_019387284.1:0-6143 GCF_000671375.1 Centruroides sculpturatus | reverse complement strand
CTACTTAAGATTTAAGATGAGATGTAATTTTATCACTCAATTGTTTTCCTTTTGACCCTTAACAGTAAATGGCATAATTAGGTGGTTGAAATAATAATAAGCAATTTTAGAAGGCATTTATAATACAAAACGAAAAACAGAAATATATAAATAATAATAATAATAATATCAATTTATATACTTTTTAAACTTTAGATGTTTTCTAAAACAAAAATACATTTAAATTACAAAATCATGTAATCAAAAAATATATTAAGCATTAATTTTTAACTTCTATAATTATTCTTTTAATATATTCTAGCATTAAATTTAAGTGGAGAGTCAAATCAAGGAAGTAATGAAGTAAAAGGTGCCATTATTTATAATTCAAATGAACTAAATGATAATTATGTTACAATTCAATCTTCAAATGAACCAAAGGTACAAAATATAAATTTTCTGTATTTTAATTCTTCTTATAAAATCACTCTAGTTAAGTTAAATTATTTATTTTTATTTATATTTAGGTAAGTTATTGCAATAAACATTTAATTAACAAAATTAGTGATTATATACATAATTTTTTAATTAACTATTACATTAATTGTCACTATAATTTTTAAAACATTTATAAAGTTAAACTTTGAAAACCAGGGCTGTGGAGTCACGTAAAAATCTACCGACTCCGACTCGACTTTTCCTTACCATCCGACTCCGACTCCAACCAAGGGTGGACTTGTTACCGAAAGAGACCCGGAAATTCCGATGTCATCACGTGACCTCAGAATAAAAGATTCAATAAATAGAGTTCTAATAAAGATAGAATGTAGAAACTTTTTATTCCAAAGCTAAAAGACTCCTCTAAGTAATATATAAATATGTATTCAATAATTTTTACTTTTCTGGTTGTTATATATAACAGAAGGAAAGTGTAGCGCTCGGTTAAAAATGACTCTTTCCAAATTTTTACATTTTTGGATTCAGGACACATTGAAATTTCAAGATATGCAAAAGATTTGAGGTTTTTTTCTATGTGTGGATATTAGACTGTGTGTGTGGTTCTAATTTTGTTCACCCTGTTTGAAGCCTAATAATTTCTGTGGTCAGAGGAGTCAGATGGTTTAACACAGGAGTTAGTTATTAAGCATCAAAGTGGTTGAACAAATCATGTCCCCAATATACATTCTAACATCTTAGGCGAGAACATTTTAGCGGGTTTTACTGTACTATTATAAAATGACAAAAAAGCTTACTTTGAGGGTAGAGAGAGTTTTATTTTATTTTAAATTTTGAACGCTAATAACGAGTAAAATATTCATTAAGACATATGACACATGGCCACTTTTATGTCTTCATTCTGTCAACCTTTAATTAAGAACCAAAATTTAATAGTAGACTATTAATGCCCCTTTATACGCAAGCCACAGTGCCACATTTTGTTTCTTAAACTTTACCCATTCTGAAATATTGTTTAATATCTCAGAACAGAAAATAAAGAAATTAAACAAATTAGATGCCAACACACATGCGTGCACGAATTTTTCCCCTTTTATTGACTTTTTTGAGGGGTTCGGGAGGTCTCCAAACATGTAGATTTGCAAAAAAAAAAAACCTGGAGGGTCAAATTTGACATGATCCCAATACTTTTCTGTTTTATATACATAACAAGTTGGGAAGTAAAAAGGAGTCGGAGTCTGCTCAAAATTAGAGAATGACGGTATAAGTTTTATATTATAGACTTTTTGTTAACAGTCGTTTTATATTGGAAACAAGTAGACGAAGCAAGTGAGAAATACCCTAGTAATTACTATTAAGTGGACTCTATATTGTTTAAGCCATATAATTATTACCATTTAAAAGATCTTAAAGTCGAAAACTGCATTTAAATTTAAACTATCGTTCCCAAATTAAATAAATTTTACCTGACAAGGTGCAAACAAATATGTTATGAAGGTAAATTTTGTCAAAAACAATTCCAATCAACTTAAAGTAATTACATGTTATACATAATAATCGTATCTACTGTTATTATGTAAAAGATGTAAAATAAATACGAAATATCATTTTGTATATTTATTGTAATTAAAATATAATATTTAAATTTATTTTACATAAAAATTGCACATAAATAGGCATAGAATTAGCTAGTTTCGAATAATCTTATAACTTAAATAAAAAATAAATTATATGTTACTTTCGTACCAATTTTTTCTTCTATTTCGTATGCCTTTTATAGCCACTGCTTTATACTCTGATTCCTGTTGTCGTTGTTTTAATCTAAAAATTTTACAGCGAATTTTAACATCGATAAATATATTCAGGTTACACAGAGGTACAGTAGCCTACACAGTTGTGTTAAGCAGCTGTTATTTTGCAGAGAATTTATTATAAACTATAATAAATAATAATTTTATGAACTATTTTATAAAATCTGCGTTATAAAAAAGTTGAAATATTTAAAATAATTTCTTTATTACATATAGTAATTTAAAGATTTTTTATTGCTGAATTATTCTGAATTCTGTTCTCATTATAATTAACAAAAGAGTATTAGCAATTTGTGATTTTATGTTTAGTCCTAATTAAAATTATACAATAAATTAAATAGTCTATAACTTAAATTAATTTGTCCACAAAGTGGTGGAGAAAACCGATTCCTGAGATTTTATATGATTGTGAAACAACTGCCGCAGTGGATCTCTACTGCATTGATAGAAGAGATTTGCATTAATAGCTAAGTTGCGGCCGAAGTTTTCATCTGTAAAACGTGAACGTCGAACGTCGAGCACCGCTTACAAGACAGCGGCGCTCGACGTTCACGTTTTAGAGATGAAAACTTTGGCCGCAACCTCTCTAATAACAAAATTTGTCTGGTCTTTTCACAATGTCTGTTTTATTTACTTTTTGCAATGTTTTCTCTTAATAGCTGCACGCTGCACCTAATTTTGAAATTTTTGTCTTATTTTACTAAATTGTTTCTTTGAATTTAAGTTTGTCCTATTTCTTTATGTTATTATTGTGAAGTCTGCCGACTGTGTGCGATTGTTGAGACGGTCGAGGGTTCATAATAATCCTGCATGGATGTGGAATTGTGGAATCAGTGTTTGAATACAGCAATTTGATTAACATTTCAATATAATATCATCAATTTATAGAGCAATAACAGTTAAATTTTAAAAAATAATCAAACTTAAATTAGTCCCATTCTAACTGATTCTAAAATGTGTGCCGATTGGCCTGTAAATGTTATAGTCAGCCTAATTTAGGGTAAACAAAAAAGAAAACACAGTCAACTCGGAGACAGAAATTATAATTAAAACATTTGTGCAATGTTTATTTCATAAATAATCACGATTTGCTTGTAATNATCTGTAAAACGTGAACGTCGAACGTCGAGCACCGCTTACAAGATAGCGGCGCTCGACGTTCGACGTTCACGTTTTAGAGATGAAAACTTTGCCGCAACCTCTCTAATAACAAAATTTGTCTGGTCTTTTCACAATGTCTGTTTTATTTACTTTTTGCAATGTTTTCTCTTAATTAATTAATTTAATAGCTGCACGCTGCTCCTAATTTTGAAATTTTTGTCTTATTTTACTAAATTGTTTCTTTGAATTTAAGTTTGTCCTATTTCTTTATATTATTATTGTAAATTCTGCCGACTGTGTGCGATTGTTGAGATGGTCGAGGGGTCATAACAATCCTGCATGGACGTGGAATTGTGGAATCAGTCTTTGAATACAGCAATTTTATTAACATTCCAATATAATATCACCAATTTATAGAGCAATAACAGTTAAATTTTAAAAATTAATCAAACTTAAATTAGTTTGTGATCCCATTTAACTGATTCTAAAATGTGTGCCTGGTTGGTCTGTAAATGTTATGGTCAACCTAATTTAGGGTAAACAAAAGAGAAAACACAGTCAACTCGGAGACAGAAATTATAATTAATACATTTTTGTAATGTTTATTTCATAAATAATCACGATTTGCTTATAATCTAATGTTAGTGATATATTATTAAAGTGGCGAATTTGAATTTATTAACATTAATTTATTGAAAATCAATTATTTTTTATTACGTCAATAAAAATATTACTAAAAGGGCGATTCAACTTCTATTCACATTTTCAGTAACGGTGATTAGAACTGTATATGTTATATTGTCTAATTTATGTGTTTTTTTTTACTTTCATACTTCCCCTCCACACATACTTCGCCCATCGTTTTGACAATAATGATATGTCTGCAGAATAGAAGTATGATATTTTCACGATAGTCAGTGTGACCCTGGGAATCAACGGCTTTGATTAGGAAATTTTGGATCACCCGGCTTGCAATACGAATCTGTCATTCGATTATCATCTGTTGGCTCTTTAAAGAAAGAAAAACAGAAAACAGAAGATCAGCCTTAGAAGACAGAAGTCTTGGCAGGTGAGCCACTGTATGAAGAACTCTCTACACTCAGAGAGTTAGTCGACACCAGTCAAAATACTTAGTTTCTGCAAGCATACCATCGTTGGCACAATAATAGGCGAAGTATAGGAGGATAGAGTACTTTAAAAAAAATGTAAATTGGAACTATGTAACAAACATAGCTCCATTGCCATAACTGAAATTTTGCATAGCAGTTGGTTGAACCGCCCTTGCACAGTAAAAATTGCAATTTTTTATAATGTATATTTATAATATAGTGAAATAAACTAAAATAAATTACAATTTACAATAATATGACTTTTATAGTAAAAATATTTGAAATTTAATAATGTTTTCCGAAGCATTATTTATAAGAAAACTTAATTGTACAGCCAAATTAATAATATTAATAAAATGTTTTAATTATATAATTGAATATATTTCCGATGTAACATGTAATTTATGCATTTCAAGATAAATGATCATCTAAAGAATCTGCCCAGTTTGTCCAAGCAAATTGATGAAGAGCAGGATCAGCAAGTGGATTGATAGTACTATCAACAGGAGGAACTGCACTTGATTTGAATTCTTCCAAACGTTTCTGCATTGCAGTCACAACCTGAAAATATAAATTTATGTAATTTTTATTTAAACTGTGATTTAGAAGACATTCATTTTTATTTTTGTCAAACTATCAGAATAAAGAAAACAATTAATTAAATAGAAAAGTAACTTAAAATCAATTTTATATCGTTTGTTCATAGTTTTATTTGCCAAAGAAAGAGGAATAAGTCGAATAAAATTATAATATAAAAATGTATTTTTATGTAATTAAAGAATTCGTAATTTTAATTTATATATCGTCATGATCAACTGTCACTAAACACTGATAGTTAGTCGTGGGTTTGCACCTCGTCAACGGATTGAACACGTGGAATTTTTCGGGTTTCTTCATGTTTGTAACACCTAAGTAAGGGCCAGTTTTCCTTTAAAGTCATCCAGGGAGGCATTCTCTCGGCAGATCACCCATGTGTTGCGTTTCTGTAACTAAATAAACCAAATGACGACATTTCTTCTTATTTCTTTCAATACGAAATACATTACTTTTCGAATGTCATCCGGTGTTAAAAGCTAGAAGTATTTTAGCTTAATTAATTGAAAAAGTCGTATAAAAAATAAAATTAAAATCAAATAGTTGTATATAACAAATTTATTAAAATCTTGCTGATAAATAAGTTCCTTCTCTGATTTTTTAAAATAAAATAAAAATATTTTGTTTAAACACATCCTAATAGGATAAATGAGGGTGAGATAATGAACCGGGTTAGATGATGGTGTAATTACTGTATAAACTAAAAAGTAAAGCCTCGCAGTGTTTACTGTATTGCTGTAAAAAATAAGTAAAAAACCAAATGTTTCTATTTCTGACTTGCAGAATTCGCAGCTTCCAGAGCTTGTTTCCCATCATCACATCTTCAATTACAAAATACTTTTCTCATTTATCATATAATATACAATAATGTTCCATAATTTTACTATGTACAGTATTTCATAGTAAACTGGATGCTCGACGACTTTTCTTAAGATTTTTTCTTAATTATTTTAAAACATGGTCTTTGTAATTGTTCTTTTGAAAATATATTAAAATTATATTGATGAGAGAAAATATGCAATTATAAACAAATAATTAATTTAAAATTTAAGTTAAGTTTTTTATTATTATTTAATTCAATAACTAGAATAAA
>NW_019387283.1:0-12285 GCF_000671375.1 Centruroides sculpturatus | reverse complement strand
GTAAAGTTAATTAATTATAATACTATTTAAATACAACTTACTTAAACGTTTCTCTACTTAGATTATGCTTCCCTCTGCTATATTTTCATCCTTGCTGGATGATAATAACTTGTATTAATTTAAAATTCGTCAATTATATAATTAAGAAAGTAATTTTAGTATAATCAGATAATGTAAGTTACAAAATTAAAGTATAAAAAAATGACTCTTCTCTACGTAACATAAAAATTCATAAATTAACTCATCTTCTAATGATTCGGTTCTTCATTTAAACTGTCTGTTTGTCTATCTGCCTACGTATATACTTATTTCTTATATAAATCATTTTTTTTAAAATTTATTACGTATATTATACAATTATTTAGTTAATTATTAAGTATTTCTTGCTCTATGTTGTTCTATTATTGTACAGTGTTATATTTATTTATTTATTTTTGTGTGTTATCTAACTTTGTCTTTATGGCTTTTATATCAAACAAATGAAGGCCTATAACATTATTTTATACAGTTTTATACAGTATTTATAGCCCTATAAACTGTTTATATATTTGTAATTTAGATATAAAACTATACTGAATTATTTAATTAATTAATTATTAATTAAATATTTTTTAATTGATACAATTCACGTACTGAATAAAGCATAAAAGAATATACAATCAGCAATTTAATTGTGTATATAATATATTTTCATAGTTATTTAACTTCTATAATACAAATAAATTACTATAAATAAGCCCATAACAGTTTATATTAATAGAATTATGTGTAAAGTTTATATACATAAGATTTATTTAAGTTAATACTTAATATAAAAGATCAAATTCCTTATTAATTTAACAAGAATTTAACTTATTATGACTATTAATATTGATATTTATAACAAATAAACTGTTATATTTACATCAGTTATCTCTCTTTTGTAATAATTTAAAATTTTGACAGTAACGAATTAAATATTTTTTTCCTATATTTAGAGCTACAGAATAGGGGATTTAGACCACAAAATAATTTATGACTCATCAAAGAAGTATTCAAAGGTCTAATTCTTGTAATTACAATCTTTGTCATATCTTTCTCAGCCTTGGAAGATAATTGAATAGCCTTTATTTCCCTTGTTAAATAAATATATATCAAATTTAATTTCCATTTTTTAATAATAATATTTCGAAATCAACTAAAATAAACCGATTTCTAAACGAGGCATGTCGAAAGAAAGAATAGAAGCTTAATTTTTTCCCTAACGAATTGGCAGATGTTCTTACAGCACCCACCACCTTACATAATCTAGCATTTATATCTCATGTGTGGGAGCCAAAGCTAAGTTCTAGTGATCATTACATCTAATAGAAAATAAATATATAACTTATAATTTTAAAAAAAATCGTATAATATTATTTGTATCTTTTATAAACTTTTCAATAAACTATACGTTTCGAACTCTTAAAATATAGTTTAAAAATAAATAAATTTTCTAATATCCAAGTAATTTTTGTACAGTACACATGATATAAGGGAAGGAAATAAAAGAAATGAATGTTAAATCTAGTTCTAATCAATTCAAAGTAACATTGTTTCAAACTATTCCGCAATGTAAGTGAGGAGAGAGAGAGAAAGAGGAGAGAAAAAAGAACTTTATCTTAGAGTAGACAACAAGGAACTGTTTCGGCTGACCCACCAACTACAACTATTGGCCATAAGCCAACTAAACTATGGAATTTCTATTGTGAGCCAAAGAAACCCGTTAGGTCTAACAGAGATTCCATCCCTTTGGATGGTTAAGAACCGTTTTATTACTCGGAGGCGTTGAATAACACCCAAATTGAATACGGTTTTAATTATTTCGATTAAGTCACGATCTTCTAACTGTAATTAATCTGCTTATTCTTCTGTAGTGAGTCAAGGTTTTGTAGGAGTCACACTCGAGAATTTTATGTCTGACGTCATTCTATTGTCAGCAAAATTATATAAAAAAAAAAAAGTATATATGTTGTGTGTGTATATATACATATATAAGGGTAAAATGTATATAAAATGAAGTGTAAACAAGCCAAATAATTAAGCGTTATTAACTTTAACATAAGCTAATTTTATTCAGTTTTTGACTACTTAAAATGTAAATTTAAAATGCATTTAATTGTTCAAAAATATAAATGATTCTACAATGTTATAAAGTAACATGATATAAACTATCAAAATTCTTTAGGCTTGAATTTTATTCAGTTTTTTAATTAAATATATTTTTAAAAAATAAATAAATTTCTAGGCATGTTTTACCTTAAAAAATAACAATTATTATATACTAGTTATTGTTTATAAAAGATATTTATTTAAGATATAACAAACAACTTAATAATATATTATTATCCAAGAAGAAGGTTGATAGTTTACTTTTTCCACGAATTGGTGAAGAACGAATATTTAATGGTTTATCTAAATATTATATCGTCTATTATATTAATATTTAACATTAGAGTAATCTATACGAAACAGTTTTATACGAGAAGTAGTCGAAGATGACAAGGCTATCGAGTCGTTAAAAAACCATTTAACGGTCATTTCCTGGTGAAAATGTTGTTTTTATTCCTTCTTATAACTAAATAACATCTTAAATTATTTTAATTGTTCGTCCATTTAAGAATAAATCGATAGTCATAACAGTTTTTATTATAGGAGTATAGAAATTCAACATTGAATCTCTCTGTTTTAATGGTATGATCTATGTTAGATTCTACGATATAAAAGTATGCGAAATAAATAATTGAATGATTTTTGTATAGTTTATAAGATATCTGGCAGCATTATTTTCTATGTTGTTAATTTGGCCGTTAGTTGTAGTTGTATAAATGATAAGAGATTCCTTCCACCGTCGCGATGCCAATCTTTAGAGAGTCTGCTTCTTAAAAAAGACTCTAAAAGATGTCACAATAGAATAATGAGCGGGGAAAATTTCATCGCCGTTATTTTTAGTGGTACTTAAAAATATATCTAAATATGGAAAGATTCTAATCTATCAATTGTTTCTTATCAACAGCGATCCTATCTTAATTAAATATGCAAGGAAGAAGAAAAGAAAACAAACTTACTTATTTTTATTTGTTGTTTTAAATTACAACTTTGATTATTTTAAAATAGCATTTATATATTAATAAATCCACCTTTTTTTAAAATAAAATTTCCTGTCCATTTGCATAAAAACAATCCAACAATAATGGAATATGAAGAATGAATGAATCATCCTCACCTTCCACCATTAAACTCACCTTTTTCTAATGTATTTCTCGTTTCATAAGTTTATATATTTATTTCCACACTCCAATTTCTCTATTTTTATTTTAATTATCTCTAATTAATTAAAGTTTATTTAGTCCTTTTCTCATTTATGTAATGAATTGATCAAATAGTTTTAAAACTTACGATTTAATACAGTATTAAAACCATTTAAAAAAAGAAAAAGAGGAAAAAATACGAGGTTCAATTTTTATATCTTCTTATAAACAACGCTTGGCAGTTGACTAAAATATTTTTAAATAATGCTCAACTCTGATCCCTATAAGAGCTTAAATGATGGTGTGACTAGTCCCTATTTAAAGTAACGTAGACTTAGTTTATCATAGGTAATATTTTACTGAAAAGAAGCGAAGTACAGTAAATAGTCCTACTGATTGCCTAGAGCATTCTTCATGGATCACCCAGCCTTTATCTTTCATAGTCGAGATTGCCTATAAGATAATGAAGACTACTACAACAGCTTTCGACTACTATTAAAAAATATATAAAAAATACCTTCCTTTATACTTTTTTTAACATAATATTAAATAAGAAATATTCGTATAAAATATTTAATTAATATATAAACGATTTCCTAATTAATAAACCATCAAATAAAGTGTTATTTAGACATATTAAAAATAATATCCGGTGTAAAAACTAAGCTTAAAATACATATAGACTAGAAGATAACTTACAAAAGTCTAATTATCTTGATAGAATTTTTGTCTATAGGTATATTGGCGTCACTTTATATTAAGATAAATACACGATATAACGTTTAAATAAACTTAAAACCACGGAATTGTATTTACAGTGAGATTCAAAAGCTAAAAGATTAGTATTAGATCATGTGATTTATAATCAATGGAAAAATAAGATATTATTTAATTGTTTTGCCATATATTTCTCGGTAGAATTTGGTTTATTATACAGTTAATAATGCTTAATTGAAATGGAAACAAATGGTTAAAAAAAAAAAAAAATCTCATTTTGCAAATGATTCATTTAAATTACGATGGAGGTGAAAGGGAGGTCAAAAAATCTTTTTCTATGCGTAATTGGAGGATAGGAAACGCATGCGTGGTAAGTAATTTTGGAGGTCAGCAGCTACCGTAACTGACGAGTGCCCCGAGACCAAAGCGGAATTGACAAAAGAAAAAACCGCGAAACACCCATCCGTTTCCTATAATTCCATTCTCGAGATCATTCACTAATTGTGTTGTATCATTTCAAGATGGCATCTCTGTAAACGTCGGAATTTTTTCTGTATTTTTTTTTCTCTCTCTCTCCTTGTCATCTAATTATCTATTCGAAAAGAACACGTAGAGAGAGAGCAAGAGAGGAGAGAGAGAGAGAGAGAGAAGAGAGAGAGAGGTCAGCGAACCGAACCGGGCATTTTATCGGGTGCACCGAGTTCGGAGGACGTAAAAAAGAGAGAACTTCTTGTGCGCAAGTCACACGCGAGCTGACGACCCGATTGTGACCCCGATGGACGTACACGTGACCCGCTTGGCAATCAGCCAATTAAAAGCGGTTCGCGTGACATTGTGATTGCGAAAAACGCGGCCGATGCCAGCGTTAAGCTGTTATTGCTACTGGCCACGTCTTATCTTCTCTCGTTCCACGTAACAGCAGTCAAAGAACCGAACCTGCACGACTGCCGTGGCAAAAACCGCCCACAAGACTAAGAGCAATGCCTGTCACCTACGCGGCCCGACGCGTGAGGTCGCTACGCATGATTCTTAATGGGCACGCGTAGGAAGTATACAATAATTTCGTTATCTATGCTACAGAATAGACCTTAAAAATGGCGAATATTTAAATGAGGAATTACTTTGACGGCTATCAAATACATAAAATTGCTTATATATTTTCAAATTCAATATTTACATCCTTTATAAGTAATTTAAATCCTGGTATAACCTTGTTTATCATTCCCTATTAACACATTAGAAGACCGTGACGTTACTTGAGAATAGGTTCACGACCCCTGATTATGTGGCCCACTGACTGATAAATATTGCTCTTTTTTTTTTTTTTTAAGCAAAATATAAATAATTATATAGAATAATTGTTTTCCATTACTTTTCTGGTGTTTTCATTATTATGCATTAATTAAATATGGTAATACAATTTAAAAAATCTACATTTATATCTTAATTTTATACTTGTAAACTTAAGAAATTATGTAAATTTTAAGCTGCGTGATAGAAATAAGAATAAGAATATAATGGGGTGTGTATCAAATATATCTTAGGTGCATTCGTATTGTGTACTATTACGTAAATTTGACGTCAATTTCAGGCAAAAAATGTACATAATTTATACAAAAACGAATGCATCTTTATATAAAGTCTAGTTATAAAGAGAGGATGACTTAAAATTAAGTATTATAGAAGTTTTATAAACTAGGATAGGTTAGATATTGTATACAGATATTTAATACACTGCATAAAAGTTTAATTATTGAAATGAGATAATATAAATCTTTATAAAATATTAAATTATAATGTATATAAATGCTTTCTGTGACTAATTAACATAAAACAGGCGAATGAAGCAAAGAAATTTAAGATGAAAAGCAGGAAAATATCTTCACATCATCAGAGAAGAAAGAGTTGAGAAATGAATATATAACGGGATTTAACGTATAAAAATATAAGTAATTGTTTATAAAAACGATCAAAATATATAATATACTAATCTATTAATTAATTAGAATAATAAAACATATTTTTTATTTAGTTTTTACCTAAATAAAACAGATGATTTCTAATGTTTTTTCCCAAATATAAAAGCGGTTTTAATTTAATGATTTTTAATGAGAATTTGCCATATGAAAATAGGTTTGTTACCATTAATATTTACGGCATTATCCATACACAAAGAAGGGAAGGAGGTTTTTATAAAGTCATGTAAAAACTTTGCGTGTTTCTCGGTAGATTAGACCTACACACATATTTTAGAGCATAACATCATCAATCAGTTTCTTATTTTTGAAGATGCCTTTAACATAGAAATAATTAATCTCTGTAGATGAAATGATCGTGAATTTTTTTTATTTATTTAATTATACTTCTTTATTTTATCATAAATTCTATATAATCCGCTAAGTTTTAAAAGTGTAGAATGGCACGATCTAACCTAAAATTGTATATCAGACGAGCGACATGTTAAAGAAAAATTTCACATGTTACTTCATTGTACAGTTTGCATCTCGGCATCATCAATCAGCTTCTTATTTTTACGTCTTTTTTAATATATAAAACACAAATAATTGATTTATGTTAATATAAAGTAACGTTATCCTATGAAAAATTCCATATTTCATCACGTTTTTATCATTGAAATCGAGTTAAATTGATATCTAAAGCGTATAAAATACAGGAAATTAATAAAATATTATTACAAATTAAATTAAATAGTTAAAATAATGGATGTTTTAAGATAATTAAAGTTTATTTCTCTTTATAAAACTTGAAAGAAAAGATGGATAAATAAGAACGAAATAGCCTAGTTTTTGATATCTTTTTATAGTATATAACTGTAAAAATTTCTTGATATCTTCAAGAAATATTTATAAAGATATCAATTATTCTTAATTATAAATATAGAGGTAACATTTCTAGAAGTATAGATTGAAGTAGACTTAACCCTTCGAAGATAGTTAATATAGATATTTCCTTAAATTTTTGGCAGTCGATTCTTTTGTTATAAACTATGAACTATAAGTACAAATAATTTATTTATTTACTTATTTTTTCTCTCTTATTTTATCTCTTATTTTAGTGTCAAGGATTTTCTTTAAAGATTTTCTAATTCGAATTTTTCCATAGGTATACCGAGTATATATTTTGAAGGTTCGATTAGAACAATGGTTTCCAACCGGTATGCAATGGAACATTAATTTACCAAGAACATTTCAGAAAAATCAATTAAAAATGCTAATTTTTTAAATCTATTTTGTAATATTATTTGTATACTTTATTTTATATTTTAAAAAAATTTAGCTTTCTAATAGGCATTTAGAGCATCTTTGATACCACCTGATGTAATGTACTGTACTTCTTTAGTTGTTACTAAAAATATATATATAACAAATTAAACATTAATATAAATATAACTAATAAATTTTCTTTCATAACTTGTTAAATTGATGCATAAAAGTTCTTCTAGTTTGATAATTAATTGTGAATAATTACACATCAATCTTATAAGATTCCACACGTTATTATTGTAGCAATGTAATTTAGTTCATAAAAAGTGAAATTTAAGGCACATAAAATGAATTATTTTGACTTTTTTCATGCTTTTCTGGAGTAATTTGAGTTAGTTTATACTTAGAATAATTTAAATAAATGTATAAATATTTAATTTAAGAAGTGTGAAGTTAATAATGGCCACCATATTTTATAGTTATAAAAATTTGGACATTTTTTAAAAGTATTTTTTTATGAAGGAGAATGGTATCTTGTCCTATTTTGTATAAATAAAATTGATATAAATTTAGGAGAGAAACATAATTGAAATGAATATTTAAATAATGAAATATTGAGTTTAAAGTTATAAACGAAGATAATAGTTAGAGTTTTGCATGAAAATAATTTTAGTTAATTAGGGTGGGGTAATGATTTTTTTAATTTAATTTTGATAAATTATGATTGTTTTCAGGTCACGACGGCCAGTTAGAAAGCTTGCGAATATTGTCCTTTAACAATAAGAACAATCTTGTTGTGACTGACCTTGCAACTGTTACGAATATAGACAGACCATAAGAATGTTTTCTTTTTTTAGCCAAGAGCCAAACAATAAATTTCTCCCGCTTCATGACTCTCCAATGATACTCCCAAAACAACACAATTGCTTAAAAGAAATTAGTCTTCAACAAGTAAAATGCAAGTCGGTTGAAAATATATCATTAAGTTGGACATTGTCGAATGTATTTGGCTCCCCTCCCACGCCTTTTGCCGTAGAGAAGTACCGATGTGGCTTAATGTCCCAAAACTCGATTACAGTCTTTACAGTCAGCTACATGAGTAACTCCTGCAAATTACACATTCCTTCTCGCCCTCTGTTGTCATCGTACAAAGCTTATACATGTGCCCGAAAGGTACACTGGCAGATGTGTACGGCAGTTTAGTTATAATACTAGGTCCTAGTACACTAAGCCTAATTTTAGGCCTATCGCTAAGCCTACTGTTAGGCCAACATTTCCATTAGAGATCAGCACTTGTCTCCGCGGTTACGACATTTAGAGAGATGTTATTAGAGACGAGAGCCATGATTACCGGTTATCTTCGGGGATTCCAGGTGACCCCCAAAGGGCATGTCTCGCCCCTACCCTTGCCCCTGCCCACCTCGGGGGAGTCGTGCCATAATGAAGTGGTCGTTGCGGCATACGGTTGTTAGGTAACTGGCTAATGGACAGCTTCCATTGTTCCGATGCTGACTTACACGTCTCGATGTAGATTCTCGTTAGGATGTTCTGTTGGTCACGCCATTGCCTCTGGCTTAACAACTCCTTCAGGCCTTCCACATCACGCACAAACTGGTGGCACAGCCATAACAATTTTTTCCGAGCTACCGTCAATAACCTGACTACCAAGCGCTTTTTAAACTCCGCTACTTTTATATCAATGTAAGGAATAATTATAAAACACTATAATCACAATAAATATTCACTGCTTACGCTCGACAAATTAATTCAACTTTTCAAATCGATTCATTTGTTGTTTCTTCTACCAGAAAATTCTTTGTAACACGGATGGGAATGTGACAGATTAGCCTTAAAGTTTAGGCTAAATATAAACTACAATAGTTTCTACCGAACAAAAAATAATAAGGAAATTAATTAATTTAAAGTATTTTATGTCAACTTACAAAGTAAAATATATAACAACAGAATTAAAATGTTTACATACTAAACATTTTGTAGCAAATGCGCTATTTTAAACGCTTTGTTTTCAGTTTAAACAAATAATAATAACACAACATACATCAACTGAAGAGCGTGCCCGTTTTTTTTTAATGTACACAAGATCTGTTTTTAGCTTTGTTTTCATATTGTTAACTACACAAAAGAATCATTTTAGACACGAAAAAATGCTTTGAACTTCTTTAAATCTCATACCGCAGACGAGTTTATAGTCCGTAAAGTGGACAGAAGCTTTAGTATTTAGTGGGGTGCTATAGAGATGTAGGGGATCACCGACTGTGTCGCTGACATTTGACAGCAGGAGGCGTTATTCTCCCGACTCGGTGAGGGGGCGGCTTGTTTACTCAGCCCAAACATAGTGATAAAACGGTTTAGGCTAACTTCCAAAAACCTTTACAATCGACTTGTTGTTTGCTTTTGTTTTGAACCCTGCGCTTTGTCTAAGATTGCCCGATAAATGCCAAATTTCTATCGTGCTTAACGATAAATTTCTCTACCAATTTAGAGATTTGTACCACTCAAATCTTTGTAGATTTCAAAATGGTCGAGATTTAAGTCTGGAAAACTTGAAATTTCTATGTCGAGTGTCATTTACTCTAAGGTTACAGAAGGTTATTTATTCTACTTATGAAAAAAAAAGGCCCACAACGCCTCCAAATGGCGAGTCCCAGATTGCTTCCGCATTCCTCTAAAGTGCGCCTACTTGTAGGTGTCAATTATTTAGAAATTTAATTTGAAACTTTGCCGATATAAATTGATTTGCATAATTTATTGCATTAGGAAGGTGTAATTATTATTATTATTTACTTAGGATGTATCAATTACAGTTAACAGGATCTTGTGGTAAACAAGAGGAAGATATAAGAATCAAATAAGAAGATATAAATAATATAAAATGACAGTAGAGAATGATATTAAAAGTATAAAATTTAGAGTAATTTAAGAACACAAAATATTAATGTTTATTTAGACCAAATCCTGTTTGGATAGTCTCATAACTCAGTTTTAAATTTAGCTTAAAACTATGAAACTATCAAAAGCAGGATTTAGTCTATATAAATATAAATTTTGTTTTATTTCATTATCATAATAAATCCTTTTCCTCCCCTTTAAATATAATCTTTCTTTTATAAACTGTAACTAATTTAGCATAATAAGGATTTTGTTCTCAACTATCCTTACATAAATAATGGATTATCTCCTTATAAAAAAAAAATTACTATTTACACGAATACAAAGTAAACGTATGCTTATAAATTCAGTAAAAAATAGATAATTTAATTAAACATGCTTATTTTTTTAATCATTAATATCCTTATTCAGTAGTGTTAAAATTACATTTTATACGACAATGTTCCCTTATAAATTTGATAAAAATAATAACAATAAATTAATTCTGATTATTTAGAGGTATATAAAAAATGCCCCAGGCTTTTTATGGTTTCTAGTGTTGCCTGATAAGGTATAAAATCAATTTTAAATCTGTTTCCTGTCCTTTTTTTTTAATAATAAATATAATATATACATATATCTTTGTTCGTGTATGCTGAATGTATACCTTATATGACCTTACAATTAGAAAAGCTTCCTCACCTGTGATCTACACTTTCAATTTATCCTATAACACGGATTAAACCATTCTATTCTACATTTTAAACTCATATAATACAATAAAATTGTGGCCTATATATACTGTTGTTAGTATTATCCTCTTATAATAAAAATATATCTATGATTCATACTAAATAATACGACAATGCCCTATATTTATCAAGTAAAACGTGATGTAATTTTACATATATGACAATGTTATTTACGTTATAATTCGAAAGTAGATCACATAAAATTCTACGTCATCTACTAACTACTATAAAACTCATTGTTACATCACAATTGTTTAAACAGTATTATGAGGTAATACGTCAGAATAGGGCCTATATAATACATTAAGAAGTTATTTATTCGAGTTTTAATTGTGACTTCATAATGAATTAAAAATTAGTCCATCGTTAAAATTTATATCTATGATGTCATAATGGATGTAAATATCTCCCTTATGTGTATAATGACATCAAATTTATAAATATAATTTGTATAAAACATTAGATATTTTATTATTATTATTATTATTATTAATTATATTTAAAATTCTTAAATTTGTATTATATTTGTTTTACAGATTTAAGTTATATATAAATAAATAGAGTATGATTATGCAATTTTATAATTATGATTAATAACCTAACATTTCTACAGTAGCTTAATTCCCTTGGGGTCTTTAAGAAAAATGAATAATAGATATTCATTTCTAAGCAATCTACACCTGCTTTTCATATATCTTTATAAATCATTAATAATTATACAACTGATATTATTACTAATATAAAAGAATTGACCCTTTTTTTTTGCGATGAATTGACTGTAAATATTTAAATTTTACAATGACATTTTTATCGTGTGAAACAATTAAATCAGTGTTAATTTTATAGAATTTTTGCTTGTCCTTCTAATTTTTTTACTTTGTGGTGGTTACTTTACCTTATAAAATCAAAAACTGGGCATATAAAGAGTAGTTTAAGAGTAAGGAATATTAGAGAAAAGCTTAGATTTAGGTGTATTGGACGTGTGATTAGAAGAGAGGAGGAATTGATTAGATAAATTAGGAAGTTAGGGATTAAGAGAAGTAGGAATAGGGAGGAGATACCTAAAAATAGAATAGTTTTGAGGGCTTAATACGTCAAGAACTGAAGACTCGACCCCTTTGTTAGAGGAAGAAAGGGGTGGACGATGATGATTTTTTAATATATTTTAAATAATCTACGTATAGAAAACATAAATTTCAACAGTTTTTACTTATATATATAGAATAAAATTCACCAAACTTCGATTTAACGCCACTATTTGCCTCTTAAATTGACACTAAATCGAATGATTCACAGATACTAAAGGGAGGAAGATCTATTCACAAGTATAAGCACTTTATGAGGGTGTCACTATACAGAACGGCGCTAAATCGAGGTAGAACTGTATAAAAACGTAAATATAAAATAATATTCTTTTAAAATGAGAATTTATAT
>NW_019387282.1:9588-12294 GCF_000671375.1 Centruroides sculpturatus | reverse complement strand
TACATTATTTTTATCTCATCATAAATAAAAATTTATTTTGACGAAATTGAGAAATTGAAAATTTAAATATGATATTCTTACATTCTTCAAAAGTAATTTATAAAGTGAACTTATGATAATAAAGCGGGATAATAAGCAATTTTTGTTATTTCTAAAGTAATTTAGTTAATATAGAATAACTTTTTTCGTTTGGAAATCATCCTGTTTTTCTATCATTTTTCTGTATGAGAATTTATATCATTGTGAAAGAAATAGTCTATCCGAAAGAAAACGAAAACCTTTTTATCTGAATCTTCACTTCCCTTGTTATGTTTCACTTCTACTTTTCTTTCCTTATATTGTCAATTTTGCTTCTAAGGTCATTTTCCCAAGTTAAGCAAATCTGTTTACAGTATCTACATTGACATTAGGAAAACTAAAGACAGTGTTTGATCTTTCTAATGGAATCACATTATGGAATATAGAAAACTATTCAAATTTAGTTTCGTTGTGATGCAACAAATTCAATTAGCATAATTAACCATATTATCATCCAATTATCAATAATTATTCGACTGTTTGAATGTAATTTGAAGTAGAAATAAATAAAAGAATTCTTTTATTTCTGAAAGATGACATGTTAAACAGTTCTTTACCATAAATAAACCTTTAACATGTCACCTTTCAAAGAGATAAAATAATACTTTTATTTATTTCTGATAAATTTTTATTGATAAACAGTTCTTTACCATAAATAAACCTTTGCTTATCAATAAAGATTTATCAAAAACAATCTGTTAGAAATAAAAGTGTTCTTTATCTCTTTAAAAGGTGACATGTTAAAAGTTTTCTTTTGGTAAAAAGCTGTTTGTTTATCAATAAAGATCTATCAAAAATGCATTTTAAATCGGATTTAAATATCAAGTAAAATTGACATTTCACTGTCTTAAGAAATCTTTCTATTTTTAACCACAGAAGCATTAGGCCATGTTGTACAGTATTATGTTCATTTGAATACATTTCTATTTATTAATTAAAAAGTAAAATATTTTGTTTAAACTTGTGTTTTCTTTTAATTTGTGCTTGAAATAATAACTTTATAAAGTTAACTATACAAAAAAATTACAAAAATTTTTATTAAAAAGGTTCATATTTATATTATAAATTATAATTGTATAATATGAATACTACGAATGCAGATTTAAGCCATGTAATGGCTCAAGAACTATTCATAGAGACATGTTCATATTTATTCATCCTTTACTGCAACTAGTATTATTAAATTAATATTACGTGAGTTCACAATACATTATTATCGATTAACTGTGAAGCATCTATACTGGTCAATCAAATACCACTGCTAAACACTAATTTCCATATTTTAACAACAGCGTTTGAATATGCCAAAGTAAAGAGGTAATTCGGATTTATTTTCAATGTTTTACAATCTTATATTACGATTAAAAGTTACATATGAAAATTATTAATTAACATTTATTTTAATTTAATTAAAGTACAATATTCTTTTAGAAAATATTTTTAGATACAATCTAAATTGATTAGATTGACCCTTAAGTTATTTAAACTTTCCGGATTATTCAAATAACTTTTTTCTCATCCATTATAGGCAATTTATTTTATTTATCTCGCTTGCAACGTTCCATCTATATTACAGCTAGCCCCAGTTATTTATAAATAGAATGTAAATAAAATTTAGTTCATAATATAAATTAAATATTGTACATAGAATTATGGCTTTTGTCCACTTTCGATGTTCTTGTGAACTAGGACTTGTTATACCGAGGAAAGAGAATCGCACAGTTTCAAATTAAAATACCTTTATTGTAAAGAAATCCTGTAGGCCACTATATTTTAGCATTTTAGGCCAAGCCCCTCCTCAGTAAACTTTTAAAAATGTAATTAAATGTAATTTTTAAGATTGTAATTAGAAAATGTAACGTCTAATGGAGAGGAGCTTTGACCCGAAATGCTAAAATGTAGTGGCATACAGGATTAATTTATGTTACATTGAAGGTGTTTTAATTTGAAATTGTGTGATTCTCTTCCCTCTGTCCTAGTTCACAAGAACATCCAAAGTGAACAAAAGGCATAATATATAAAGAATTAATGACAAGAAGCAGGTATCAAAAGTTGTAGCATATATAGAAACTTACTCGTATTATAAACAATAATCAACAAATTTTAACTTTTTAATCTTAGTAACAAATTTATCTGCAACAAAATAACAAAACCGCACAAAAATAGCGACTTAAATATAGGTTATTTATACATTTATAAACATTATTTATGCAAAAATATTATCTTTTAATTGTATAAAACTAATTAAAATTTTGAAATCGAAAAGCTTTGCTATTTGATTAATAGGCTAATGTTTTAGTTTTGTATATAAAAATTTTTTTCTTTTCCCCGATATTTGTTTCACTTTAAGTATAAAATCACACATAACATTTTTATAATATAATGTAAACTGATATATGAGAGCATAATGAAAGAAATATTATAAAGTTATATCTTTAGCATCTTATATTAGGCCTATATGTTTATTAATACTTTTTAAATTCTGAAAGTCCTGCTGTTTAAAATAAAATTAACACGTAATTTATCTCAAGAGAATAATCTTTTAAGATAAATTATTTCATAACTTTGAATCGATTTTTATTATTTTCATATTTAATTTATATTTTTAAAATTTTTAAATTTTATCTC
>NW_019387282.1:0-3444 GCF_000671375.1 Centruroides sculpturatus | reverse complement strand
AAAATTATATCCACTATATCTTTAAATGATTTTATGAAAATTCATCCATATTCATATTCATGTGTTATATATAATATTTATAATATAACATATTATATGTATATATATATACACACATACATATTTAACAGATGATTTATGAAGAAATTATTCTTTTAACAATTACCATTCCAGTATTCTGTAGAATTTATAGAATACTCGAAAGAATTTCTGTGACTATTCCAAGCATTGTAGGTGGGAGCCAAATGTGTAAGCTATAGATTTTCTGTTCAAATCTATTGTCAAAAGTCATGGACTTGTATGTTATTATATTATTTCTAATGTAGCATCATACTTCCTGATGGAGAATGAAGACAAACAAATTAGTTTGGAAATTTCTTTCCAGATCACTGGTTAGATAAAGTTTTCTAATCGGTAGTTCTAATGGAATTGTAGTTTGCTTCTGAAAGGTCGGTTCGCCTGAAATAAAGAAACTGTTCTTTGGACGTGACCGCTTTAATGAACAAAATAACATCATCAAAGATCTGATGGTGTTCTGTACTATGGAGTCGTTGAACAAAAATGTGGAATATATTGGCCAGTCACGTGTTAAAAACTTTTCTCGAAGAATATCGATTATCCAAAAGGTTCATCATTCGACAGGAAAAATCGGTACGAATAATGAGAAATTCTACTCTTATCTTTGTACAAATGTAATCTAAATACTGTATCACTAAACCGATTGTAATTGCTTGTATAAATTATTTGAAAAATAAGTCTTTGGTGTGAAATCTAATTATAATTAATTTATATATTCAGTACACAAAAATACGTATAATATTAAAATATTAAATTTAATAAATTTATAATTTGTAAACGTTTTTAAGTTTTTTTTAATTATATCGTTTAATAATTAAAAACAAATCACATTGACGTAAAGCATCCAATAAACACACTTCTACTTATAAAATCTTATAAATTTTATTTTATAAACAAAAATTTTTATTTATATTTATAACAGTTTTGCAAATAAGAATAACTAAATTCTTTTTATTTTCTTTCCGAATAAATTTCTGAAAACATGAATAAGAAATAAAAGAATTTATATGTGTGAAATAAAGCACTCTAAAATGTTTTAAACATTAAAAAAATTATTTTTGAATTTTTGAATAATAATAACTCTCATACTCCGTTTCAATTTTTACCTCTTTAGTTAAATTCTACTAAGCTAAATTATGTAATATAATCATATATTTATGAAATTTCTGTTTGTAATTAGTAATTATCTTTTAATATGTTTTATTTTAAAAAATTTATTCGTCTTAATTAATTAATAGACAGCTTCAAAGTATTCTCGATTTCTCATTTTAATATTTAAAAGAATCGATTTAAATCTGACTATACATTATTTTTATCTCATCATAAATAAAAATTTATTTTGACGAAATTGAGAAATTGAAAATTTAAATATGATATTCTTACATTCTTCAAAAGTAATTTATAAAGTGAACTTATGATAATAAAGCGGGATAATAAGCAATTTTTGTTATTTCTAAAGTAATTTAGTTAATATAGAATAACTTTTTTCGTTTGGAAATCATCCTGTTTTTCTATCATTTTTCTGTATGAGAATTTATATCATTGTGAAAGAAATAGTCTATCCGAAAGAAAACGAAAACCTTTTTATCTGAATCTTCACTTCCCTTGTTATGTTTCACTTCTACTTTTCTTTCCTTATATTGTCAATTTTGCTTCTAAGGTCATTTTCCCAAGTTAAGCAAATCTGTTTACAGTATCTACATTGACATTAGGAAAACTAAAGACAGTGTTTGATCTTTCTAATGGAATCACATTATGGAATATAGAAAACTATTCAAATTTAGTTTCGTTGTGATGCAACAAATTCAATTAGCATAATTAACCATATTATCATCCAATTATCAATAATTATTCGACTGTTTGAATGTAATTTGAAGTAGAAATAAATAAAAGAATTCTTTTATTTCTGAAAGATGACATGTTAAACAGTTCTTTACCATAAATAAACCTTTAACATGTCACCTTTCAAAGAGATAAAATAATACTTTTATTTATTTCTGATAAATTTTTATTGATAAACAGTTCTTTACCATAAATAAACCTTTGCTTATCAATAAAGATTTATCAAAAACAATCTGTTAGAAATAAAAGTGTTCTTTATCTCTTTAAAAGGTGACATGTTAAAAGTTTTCTTTTGGTAAAAAGCTGTTTGTTTATCAATAAAGATCTATCAAAAATGCATTTTAAATCGGATTTAAATATCAAGTAAAATTGACATTTCACTGTCTTAAGAAATCTTTCTATTTTTAACCACAGAAGCATTAGGCCATGTTGTACAGTATTATGTTCATTTGAATACATTTCTATTTATTAATTAAAAAGTAAAATATTTTGTTTAAACTTGTGTTTTCTTTTAATTTGTGCTTGAAATAATAACTTTATAAAGTTAACTATACAAAAAAATTACAAAAATTTTTATTAAAAAGGTTCATATTTATATTATAAAATTGTCCACCTTTTTAATTAAATTTAAAAATAAATTTTAGATATATATTAAATATATTTGCTTATTCTGTTTTCTTTTCATTATTTTTGACATTTCCATTTTATTTAAACAATCTTCTTTATGTTGAATTATCTATTTATTAAAAATTTAGTTTTTAAAAATAACTAAATAATTATTAATATCTTATTATTATTTCTTATTTATTATTCCATACAAATAAATCATTAACTGTATTGATTAAGTTTTGTCTGCGGTTTCTTTTGTAAAACATTTCTTGATAAACCACACTTATTCTTATTGCATTGACAACCATAAACTCTTCAATACAAATAAAAAGAATTGATATTTAATCGTTATATAAATAATAAAAAACAAAATTATAATTCTTCATTGGAAGAGAATAAGTGATAGAAATGTAAGTTGAAAGTCAACATATATCAAGTACACTTACATTTTATCATAAGAGAGTAATGGTTAACTGTAATCTTGTTACAAGACTATAGAATACATGTTGTTGTTCAAACTGTCAATAAAGAAATTTATAACAATTATATGAAACCTTGATAAAATCCTGTATATTAGTTTACTACAACCACATAAGAATATAGGCTTTATATTAATATATATATAGGCCTATATGTACAGTACTGTACATAGGCTGTAGGTGTGTAGATAGATAGATATATGTTTAAACCCGCGCACATATAACTTATTTAAAATCTTAGAAATAATACGAGAATAACAACTAAACGCTGATATAAGAATACTTCTAATTTTTAGGAAATAATATTAGCCTGTCTTGCTTATAAAATAAAAGATATGTGTAAAAAAATGTATTTTTACTTCATTACTTAACTTATTTAAATACTTCAGTTTTTAATTTTGTCACAGGATTCTATAGCATTTAAAAATAATACTGT
>NW_019387281.1:8371-12350 GCF_000671375.1 Centruroides sculpturatus | reverse complement strand
AAAATATACATTTTCGAAAATTCAATTAAAATACAGGATTACTCAGTTGACCGCGAAAGCGCTTTAAAGCATTGTAATTCGTGTATCAAGCAAGGAAAAAAAAGTCATTTTTAATACATTTTTAAAGCTTATAAGTAATAAAATAGAAAAATTTAGTCTTTCAAATGGTTAACTAACTTTTGGACCAGTCTGTATATGATTTTGGCATGAGAAAGTTGTACTGTATTTGAAACAATAAAAATCAAACTACACTAATCTAACACGATGAAAATTGTGTTCTGTTCGCTAGGATTAAGAATTAAAACTACTGTATGTAGCCTACAGTACACATATTACAATAAATATTTATTTCCCATATTTCGTTACGCATTTAAAATGTCATTAATAATGTGTTGTCATCAATACATTAATTATAAATCTGTCGAAAGATTTCCATTTATTTAAATAACTAAAATTCATACACAGCGTAACATGTTAATTAACTATTAAACAGATTAAATTTCTCTAATATAAGTATTTTATTACTTATAAAATTTTCAGAAGTTCATTCAAAATGAGTGTTTTTCCTTGTTTAATTCTCAAGATTACAACAATTTGTAGCACTTTTTAGTTTAGCAATCCTGTATCTTTAACATAAAATAAAAATGTGCAGTTTTAATAAAAGTGCTAAAAGTATACTTGAAATGTGATAAGTATACAAAGCAACTCTATTAGTAATATTGTTATTATATTTAAAAAACAATTTAAAAAATAATTGAGAAAGGTTAGAATATTCATGTATTATAATAATGTTCTAAGTTTAATTGCAAATGTATTGAAACTCTCATAGATCAAAACTCTCGTTAATCTCTTAACCCATGGTTAGGCGGTTAGGTTAATAGGTACGAGGTTTTCAATTATTTCTTATGGTCGAAATTTATAACATCGTTCTAAATAACTTAACCCCTTGCTCCCTAACCTATATTTCCTTGTGTGAAAAAGGCTTGGAAATATTCTTAGGAAAACTTTTCTATGAATCTGATTCTTCGTGTCCAACATATGAAAACCATTAAACGCAACGTTTCTTCTTACCTGTTTTAACAGAGGAAAAGAAAGGGTTGTCAGTGACCTCAACCTTCAGTTAATGTCAATGTTCAGTACTCTGTCTCCAGCCCCCTGACTCCCATTTGCTTCTTTTCGCCCCTAGATTTACTCACCGCCCACAGGGAGCGGTAGCGCCTATTTTGGAAATAATTGTTCTATATCCAATATAAAACCGACGAGAGACCGTTTAGTCCAACAGACTAAACAATTATGACGTAACATAACGGTTCCGAGGAAAAGCTTAACTTAACTGTTTAGAAGAACCGTCTAGCATTACGGTTCAGCACTCGGATCATTTCCAACAGTTCCAGCTGTATTTTCAGCAGCGAAACTGGATTTCCCATCTCTAACGTTGTTATTGTCAAACGTTTTAAAGCATTCAGTTAACAGTAAGTGCTTTCAAACAGGATGCATGAAACAGAGAAAAAATTATTTTGAAAAAATTTTTGGAAAGCTTATAAGTAATAAAGTATGTGAAATAGAAAAATTTAGTCTTTTCAATAGTTATTCATCTTTTGGGCTATCCTGTTTATGAAATTCAGTTGTTTAAATAAATGCAAATCATAGGACGTATTTACAATTAGGTTAGGGCGTTGAATGCAACTTTATGAAATCAAGGAGGTGGTAGTTCGAAAAAGTTCTTTGGTCGATTTTCTCCAAATTATTCTTGTTTAACTCGGACTCCGAGGAAAGTATAGACTATCGTGAAACCTGGACATCTTATCTCTTCCCCGATTTTATTCCCTCCTTATTAACTCCTAATCCCTTTGATCGATCCGTACCAAATTTTCATACTTATTCTCTGGGACTTCGAGCAAAATATATACTAACATGAAACTCGTACACCCCATCCCTCCTCTGATTTGATCTCCTGGACACTTCGCGATGGTGCTAAAATAACCAAATTTGTAATTATGATTTTAATTTTAACGTTTAGCCATATTACTGTTTGGCTGGGCAACGCGTTAGTACTTCTGACCAGAATTACCATCTCTAGTTAGTATGCCGTTTGCAAGTGCTAAAGCAAGTTGACTATGTAAGGTCATGACACAAATTCATCCAACCACATACTGCACTACGTTACACAAACTCCAAACGGCTATTATGAGTAGGTGACGTGTCATGTTCTCACATGATGTTATAATTATCATTAATTCTCTTCCTCCTAGTGATGCTTAGGGCTATCTATGATCTTTTATGAATTTCTATCATAGCATAATTAACGTATTGCTGACGAAAATGCGTACCTGAATATATGAAATAAATATTTTTCTCAATATGTTTTCGCTTGATTTTTTTGATCGTGATACACCAATCTCGTGCAAAATTAGGTTTTGATTATTTGTGGAGAGTGACGAAATCATCTGTAAATCAATGAAAGGACGTTTACACTTCCAATTACTGAGGGAAGTGAAAACTTTATTTATTTACTTGTTAGATTACAAGCACTGGAAGGCAAGATGGTTGGGGCAGTTTAGTGCCTACAAGGCAAAGTGAAATATGGAAAAATAAATGACAAATAGCACTGCTATCACACACACACACACACACAAAAGTATCCAGCAACGAGTTGCGTAACTTTTTCAGCCGTGATAAGATTTTATTTAAAAATTAACTTTTTTAATATTACTCATAATAAATTAAATTGTATGTAGCGCCATCTGTTATGAGGTTTTGTTATAAAACCTTTTTATATTATTAGTTATTATGAAATGGCAAAAGGTTTAATTTTAAAGGTAAAGATGAGTTTTATATTTAAAAAAAATTGTAAATCCTAATAACGAGTAAAATCTTCATTATTTGTCATACAAGTTGATATCAAATTTTTTAATATGAAGTTCTAATTAAATACAGTAAAGTCCCGCAAACTCCACTTAATGTGCACTAAGCGCAGAGACGGCTTGCGAACTCACATTAGATCATTAGGGGCGCTAAATTAAAAAGCGATTAAGCATTAGCAGACAATTCTTATCTTTGTTCTAAATATGGCATAAGAAGGAAAAGTGAGGGAGTTCTAACAACACTATGCACTAAAATCTGTCAACATTCCTTTCATCGTTCATCGTTTTCCTAGAATCCGCCAGATGGCGCAACGGCGCCGTTACATGTTGCGCCATCTGGCGGAATCTAGGCAAATCTTATTGAAGTATGGTTATCTAAGTAGTAGTTTCGTTTTAACTTACTATAAATTATTATTATTTTTTGTTTTAATCGATCATTTAATCAAAACTAAAGTTTTTATTGTTTTAATCACGAAAGATTACTAACAACATATATATATATAGCAATCAGAAATCCGAATAATAATCATGAAATGTTCTGTAATGTGTCGCCATCTTGAGTAAAAATGTTACATTAAAATTATATAAACATATTTAAATATACAAAATGTAATATTAACGTGATAATAAAATCTATAAAGTTTTAAAAATTAAGTAATGTTTAAAGAATTTTACAAATAAAAAATAAATTTATTCAAGTTAAATTTAATTAATATTAAGGTAATTATAAAATTTATTCTTGAATTATAAACCCTGCACACTGCTTACTTATTGTATTTTACAACTTTACGTTGAATAATAATATTTATAGAAATAATAAAATAATATAGAATTAATAATAACATCAAAGCTCATCAGATGGCACTACAGGTTAAAACTTTTAAATTCACTGTTAAAATCACACTTTATGAAAAATATTTGATTTTAATAATAAATAATAAATTATTAAAATGTATTCAATGATAAAACATAAATATTAAATAGTTTATAAATTATTATTTATATTTTTAAACAATATTTTTATTTTGATACAGAATTTTATACTGTAAGTTATTTTATATGCATTAGTTTTTTATTCTGTAAAAATTTTATTTACAGAATAAAAAATAATAAAT
>NW_019387281.1:0-8060 GCF_000671375.1 Centruroides sculpturatus | reverse complement strand
TGTTAAAAAGGAAAAAAAAATGATTTAAAGTAAAAATAAATATTAATTTTATCATCTTTACTGTTTTAAGTGAATATTAATAAATTGATAATTATATAGATTTAACATTAAATATTATATAAAGTATTATCTAATTTATAATTTAATATTAAGTAATTCTTAAATATATAAGATATAGGTCAATATGTAAAATAAATAAGTAAATTATTACATTTCATTTAACATAAATGGGAAATATTTTTATAGAATTTTATTTTATTTTTTAAGAAGTAAATAAATTAATTAATTAACTAAATAATATTTACATTTGATTAATATGTAAACGTTTTATTTAACATTTTATTTTATTTTATTTTATATTAATCTAAACTCAAAAGTAGATAAACTTATGTAAAAATTTCTAACAGAATTAAAAGAATATTTAATTAATTAAATGAAAAAATATATATATAATTTTCATTAATATAGGTAAGTTTAAATATTTTTAACATTTTTCTATATATATATATATTTTTTTTACTAATTTTAAAATGTAATTAAGCGATTAAACAGAATATTCGCTCAATATTTCTTAGCCAAGAGCAAAAATCGAATAAGCCCCCTTTTTTTTCTTGCATTATAATCTTATTTTTACAATTATTATTTTTAATGAAAAGATTTTTCTTAATTATCTTTAAAGTCGATTGTCATTTTTTTTTTAAAAATTAAATTTTAATTAATTTTTCTACATTAATCAATAACATTAATTCAATATCATCGATAGATTTATTCATGCTTTAAGGATAATTTACATCGATACGTACGTGTTTTAACAAATTAAATAATTATTTTAAAATTGTTAAATATTGATGTAAGATAAATAAATAATTTAACAGATTTAATTGGATGTTAAATTCGAAAACATCGAGTAATGTAGAAGAAGAAGAAAAAAATTTATATATATAATTTTATTTAAATTGAAGTTAGAGAAGCTTATCAATAACAGATGACGAGATGTTAAAAACATGTCAAGTGCAGGTATTTGTGAAATCTTAAGTATTATCAAGTACTATAAGAAAGAATTCAATTCGTTCTGGAAATTGTATTTATAATGAAGAATTTTATTAAAATATTATATACACAATTAGAATTTTTCACATGCTGCATTTAATTTTGATATAGCAATATCTTCCAAATAATTTAAAAAAAATTGTTTTCGGAATGTTGAATTATGTAATTTTTATATATATTCTTCTGATAAAACAGTTTATCTTCCTTTTTTAAAATGTTATTTAAAAATTGAACAATCGTTTAAGAAAAATAAATGGCATGATCGCTGGCTTTATCTCTTTCTTGCAACTTTCTTAACTAATGATATCTTGGACACAATTTAGCCGCTGGCCTATTTTCAAGAGATTAATCTTATTTAACATTTTATGTAAGACAGATGATTTTGGCAATTAAGTCCTGCATGATGTCACAGTTAGTTGTGGTAGAATCATAGCCCTATAAAGATTTGGCATTAAGTGTAAAGTTTTCGTAAAGATTTCAAAAAGTCAGAATAGAATTTTAATTCGAGTTTTTTTTTTTTTTCGTTTAATTTCTACATGATATACTGTGAAAATGTAATTAATTTTATATAATGTAGAAATTACTGATGAGTGACAATTAGATACGCTGGTTTTATTGAATAATGTCTATTATCTCGTTAGAATATTGTAGTTTTGTCTATTAAAAGTCCATTGACCACAGAACTTCTTTATACGTAATGCCATAAATATAACTAAATAATTTGTAAATAACTTCTGGCAACTTACCAATTATAAGAAAGGGGACAATGGTTAAAGAAGAAAAATAAAAAGATTTTTGAAAATTTGCCAAGTAAAGCCCATCATGTTGAAAGACAAGAACATTAGAAAGAAATAGCTACACAAAATAGAAACATTTTTACACAACAAAAAACTAGTGGAATTTTCTTTGCACTCCTCGTTAACTGTTTTTTACTCATTTCAGAATAAGGAAAAAACATTAAAAAGCATTTCTATCCGACATGTAAACTTCAAATAACTGCGGAAATATTTATAAAATTTATTTTAAAATGAGTTCCAAGACTTATTAACATATATATTTTATGAGACAAGCAAGACACTTACTTAAGGAAATGAGAATTGTTTAAAGTTTCTTCACGTTCGAGAAATAGTTGAAACTACAATTTCAGAATTTCACAAAATGTACATAATTCCTAATTTTAAATATTCTATTGTAAGAAAGTGAAATAACATACGCGTTGTTGTAATAGCTTAGTTTTATTCAATTGAATAAAACGTGTAGGAACTATCTTAAATGACAGTAATTCCAATTTTCTAGTTATGTACCATTCACATTTTTATATCTTCATTTAGAGTGGAAAGCAGAGTATTATCCATTGAATATTTTTCAGCATATACCACGATTTACGCATTATTTTAATTGAAAACATTATGATAATTGTATTCCATCATGAATACATTTTCACTTTTCCTTAAAGTACAGTATATAAATTCGTACAGAACCATTAAGTTACTAGACTTTTTGCATAAATTAGACTTTAAGTTATTTTACCTTCAAAATAAAACTAAAGAAAATTAAAGTTTCCTTGTGTTATTCAACTCTAAAATTCAGTTATCGAAAGAGGCTCGTTCCAATGATTTTTTTGAGGCTTCAATACATTAAAATATATTTTTAAAATTATAAAATTTAACAAAAAATAAAAGGTTTTTCCTAATGTACGACAAATTTCAATGGAAGGAATACTTTGTAATAAGTAGTTCTGATGGCTCCTATATGAAAGGACTGGCACCGAGTAAATTCATATTGCACTTTAAAATATTTATAAATATATATGCCGAATTATATAATAAATTAAATAAACTATTAAATTTACAACGAAAAATTTAAAGAATATATTTTTAAATGGCAAAATTACGCAAAAGATTAGTTTTAAAAACATCTTAAAAATCCAAACTTTATTAACATAATATAGTCAATTATTAAGGTATTAATTCGTGTAATTTGTTTGTTTGTTTATTTTGATTTTTCTAGCCCTGTGGGCACTAACTGGCCTTTTTCTTCATGTCCATCGTGAGTTCAGCCAGGCCCACAATGAAACCGAACGGATGGTGAGGGACGGGCTGGACATACCAGAGTCAACCGCCCATGAAAATTCTTGCGATTGCTCGTCTAGATTCGATCGCGAATCCCATAGAATAGTAAATTTTACTTTGCAATGATAATGAAATTTTATTGTTAAAATTATTAAAAATTTTAAATTGTCGTCTCTCGTACATGAATAAATCTGTCCTCTGATTTATGAACTTATTATAAAAATTATAATGTAATAAAAAATAAATTTTTACTGTTTAAACTAATTCGAATTTATTTATAATTTTTTTAAATTATTAACTTTAAATTATAAAAGTTTAATAAGAAATTTAACTTTAAAGCATTTTTCTTTTGTAATGTTTGGAAATCAATGTAAGTTTATTTATCATGTAATACTCTGGGACTGTATCAAAGTACTACAATTAAACTTTTTTGTTGAAAAGTGTAGAAGATATACGTATATATATTGCAAAGTTGCTTATATTTATCTATTATACAGCAGAGATTGAGGTGAATGATATCCGTTAACATTCCTATCTTAATTTCTAAATCCTATTCTTTATGTATAAGCAGGTATTGAACTAGACAAGAGGGAAAAAGGAATAAACGTATAGAATCTCCTCTTACGCTTTAACACCTTGAAAGCATCGCTATTAGAAGCTCAATTGATTTTCTTGGGCATTTAATGTCACCTTGTATGTGAGCGAGTAAAGCCTTTCCCCAAATGATTGATGCATGAAAGGACGGATGGTTTTTGGTGACCAAATTGTGATAAATGTTTTACTAAGCACGGTGAAAAATTGCCATCGTTGCTTTATTTTTAATAATTCTGGGATTTACTATCGTCTACTGAAGTAAGCAACACATTAATTGAGTTTCAATCGATTGGTTAGAGAAAATAAAAGAGTATCCTGATGATGATTATTATTAAGCGATCTTTGCAGATGAAGAAAATTATGGATAATCGTCTAAGACGAAAAACACCTTTATTCATACTTGGATCGATCGTGTGATCGTGTATCAAATGGTTTTTTTCTGCTTGACAGCACTTTCAATAAGTTTCTTTAAATATTTTCTTAGTTTAACAGACTGAAGTAAGCCAACTATTTATCTACTTACAAGAATCATTATCAATGGCAAAGAATTTTTTTTTCTCTTTAGAAATATAACGTTTAAAAATTCTTTCGTAAAATATAATTTTAAATTAATTAACTAATTAATTATTAATCTTAAATTAAATATAATCCATTAATTAGGTGCTTAATTTAATTGATTCAAAAACATTGTAAAGTTCTTATCGATGAACTTTTTAAGCATAAATTAGTGTCTTATTATAATGAATTATGTTAAGTAAAAGCATCCATTTTTGATATTATTCCTTACAAGCTTTCAACTATGTTATAATAAGCATTAAATTAGCCTTTAAAGTGAAAATTTGCTTATTTTCCTTATATGCCAAAGTAATTACAGGTTATTTTATGGCCTCGTCAAAAGTTGTGATTAGCAATAAAGTACAATTTTATTTTAAATATGTATAACAAAATTTAATTACATTTTCAGATAGTTTATTCTAATGTTAAACATTCCAGAAGTAAAACTTCGTTTCTAACATCTGTAAATATGTTAAGGTCATTCGCTGGTGCCTGTAATTTGTCACGTTTACTGAAACGTCAAATTTTAAAAATTATTTTCTGAAAACTGAATAAGTTATTTTCCAAAATTAACATATTTATTTAATTATTATAGTTTTAATAAGTCTTTAGAAATCAATTTTATTATAAACTTATTATTTGTATTCGTATGGCATTGTTAAAACAGCGAGCAGTACTTTCTGCATGAGATACCGGGTTTGATTTCTTCACAGATTTTGTTCTGTCTTCCCTAATTTTCTTTCGTATAGTTTCTATTCAAACACTTATAAATATATTTCCATTAATTCTAAATTAAAATGGGATTAGTGAGTAAATAACTTAAAATTAATCCATTCATTACGAATACTATGAATTTGCTATTCGGGTGATTTTGGTAATATGGTCATATATTCAAGTTAAAAAATATAAAAATGCCTTTAATACCACATTAGTCAATTCACTATAGTTTATTTAATCTCTCTTACAACGAGGATTTACGCGTTAATTCTCTTATAGCGAGAGAGTAACGATTATATAGGGTGTTACAGAGCATTAGACTTGTGTTCTAGCCACATTGAAACTAGTTTAATAAATTAAGCATATCCTTAATAATATATTAGTTTATTCAAAATGATTTAGTACTGTATGTTAAACCATTTATAACTTAGTTTTATGCATTAACCCGCTTGTAACGAAGATATTTCATATTAACCCTTTTATATCGAATTTAATGAATTCAAAATAAACGTATTTTTAACAATATATTAGGGATACTCGGAAAGATTTACTGCAATGTTTTATTTATATTTTACGTATTTATTCACTACATTCTTATTCAACAACTTTGTCACACCTGAGAAATAAATGCAATAACTCTAAAAAAATATCAACTTTTTTTCTTATGTTTATTTATTAATATTTATCAAATGATGATGTATAAAAGTCGAAAAATAATATAATTATTTAATAATATATAAATAAGCAATTCATAAATATATATATAATATGTATTTTTGAACGAATATAATTAAGTATATTAATTTNTATTAAATAAATTTAATTTATATAAAAAAATACACTTTATTTTTATTCAAAAACTGTTTAAAATACGCGCAAAACTGATTTGATAAAGCAGACTTTAACGTGCATGCAATAGAATATAATATTGAAAATCGGATTTATAGCGACTAAAATCGATAAATTGTACAATATAGAAGGTATGTTTATATAAATATATGTGCAATTTTGATAGAGAGATATTAAAATTCATAAAATAAATTAGCCAAATATACTTTGGCTTATCTGATGAATGTCCTAACATACAGTGGTATTTAACTTGTGCCAAGTAATTATCTGTAAACTGATGTGACATCTAAGAATCGATTTGTCTCCTGTGAAAATACTTCCTATTCTCTAAAGGATATTAAACTAACACAGCTATATAAATTATCTTTTAAAATTAAAATATATATAAAATTATAATGTTTATTTATTTACAACATCAGATTATAATTAGCGTTACAATGATTTAAATTGTTCGTTTAGTTATTTAAATTATTACGATATTAAATTTTAATTTTAAAGTTTCTAAATATAAGAATAATTTGTCTGTAATAAAAGTTTCAATTTTGTTAAAGAAGGAAGAACAGTTTTATATATATAAATATATTTTTTTTCTTCCTTCAAATATTTCTAAATTTTGTATCTTTCGAGTTTCAGTCATAAAAATAAGAAGAAGAAAGGAAGAATGAATGAAAAAAAAATCACTTGGTCGATATTATGAAATTTTCTTTTTCTTAAATTGAGAAACAGAAATACATTCATGAAGCTATTTTTCATGAAATTTCATCTAAGATGTTGTGGCTTTTTGATCGGATAAATGCATCGCAATTGGATTTCTAGGCAAGACCAATACTTTCTACACATCTTCGAATGAAATTTATTCCTTTTTAAAATACAATTTAAAACTTTTTTTATGGATATTATTATATTTTGTTTACTATACCCTTTTGTTTTTTAATTTGAATAATATTTCGACTTAAAAATATATGGAAACGAACGATTATTTATTGTGACATCGTCACAATGTTCGCAATTCTTTAGTGTTTTGCCCCTGTACATCATGCTTTTCCTGCTAACATTAGAATCGTGCCTGTCATCTATCTAACTCTGTTCAAGGGAAAAATTTTTAATTAAAATAATTTGACTTTCGGTATAAATTGGAAGTTCATATATAGTTAATCTGGACATCCTAAGTTTTCTATATACGGTCTCGACTGTCATTTATCTAACACTCTTCTCCAGATTAAGGACAGACAGACAGATAGACATGACGGACGGACGACATTGTACAATTTTTTTTTAACATGTAGTCTAAAAATGCCGACCATTTCGATATGTTTTATCACCGAAATCAAAAATCTTTACTTGTATCTCGATACGTGTAATATAAATAAAACTGGTAAATCTCTATACCATTTATAATCGATATTGATAAAATCGCGATTAAAGAATTATTTAGAGTGGAAAATTCGAATTTTTCAAGTAAACGTGTATCACACAAAATGGGTAGTTTATTTTTTCAATAAACTCATTTTGGTTCTTTCTTTACAATTGAATGTTACTGAGAACATTACCTGCAGATTCTAGGAAGCAAGTTATCCGAGCTCCGATGATTGAAAGTTAGAAGATTGAGAGAACAGTTCTATAAATCCAGATCTATTACGTCTAGCTCTTATCACCAATCGACGTATGACACAAAATATTGATCGAAAAATTTCCTGTCAGCCACAGAATGTGGGTTCGGCTTTCCCTCTTGCTTCAAAATATAAATGCAAGTCTCCATTTTCCACCGCAAGAAATTGCTTGTTCTGATAATAGATTATGCTGCGATTTCTTTTCTTTCTACTATTTTTTTTCTTTAAAAAGTTTATATTAAAAAATGAAAGATTTAATATAAAAAAAAAAGAAGAAGACGTGTTGAATTATAGAAACTATTAATGCAATCGATAACTCCGTTCGTTCTGTCGTTCAAAAAATATAGAGAATTGCTTGTATATTGCTTGCTTGAGGTAGCAGACAACGGAAATTCGAAGATCAACTTCCGATCGCTATACCTGTAACCCACAATGACGTTGCTGTGTTTTCTTAATCGATTTCCCCTAAGGAGTGTCTTCTCTGCATGTCATCTTCATTTTTTTCCCTTACTACTGCTGCAGGAACAATTGCATCAACACTGCTTCTCATCCTACATCTCTTCTCTTTAATTAATTTATATATGATATTTATATACTGGGTTCGAAATGTTTA
>NW_019387280.1:13264-15959 GCF_000671375.1 Centruroides sculpturatus | reverse complement strand
CAAACAGACTTCAGTGGAATTTATAGGTCTATAATTGTTTTAAATTGCAGCTCAAACGCATTGATAAAGTTGAGTATAGATAAAGATGAGTTAGACATCGATTCGGATCTTTAAACTGAAAAACTTTCGTTAATTTGAATTACTTCTGAACTTCCTTATTAATTTATATTAACAGCGTTTTATGATATATAATACTTAATTTACTTGATTTATTATTTTATGCGACTTATAACTTAATTTGATTTATAATCAATAAACCCTGCATAACATCAACGACATATTTATATGTCGTTATACACGAAATCTTCATTTCGTTTGAAGTCATAACTTGAATCGGAAAATCCCATAAGAAATGAATGAAAAATCGAAGGAATTGATATATTATGTGAAGACTAAAAAAGAAATAAAGATATATTTCTTATTTATTATCTCTTTTAGCATGTATATGTAGTTGTATATAATGCGCATACCTCTGAATGATTTCAGAATTATATATAAGTATAATGCTCAGCCGAAAATTTTTGTGTCTTTCATATTTACTTCATTTTCTTTATTATATAGAATTTTATATTACATATTTTTTATAATACTATAAGTCGCATATATAATCTAAAAAATATTAATCTCTTACATGATTCTAGAGATTTAAAAAAATACTTTTTAGCTTATCATACATGTAATTTCAATATGGGCCTATCATTTTTCNACTTTCCTGTATAGATCCACACAATAGAGTCTTCTCTGTATCTTTGCCAAACTATCTTGGTAAATCTGTAACTTTAGATCAATGCAGATAGGAGTAATAACAAAGGACATCCAATCGGCTGCCTTTTACTAATAAAATAGAATTTATTTGTAGCTATCTTTTCCAAGAGTTTACTAGCAACAAAAGAAAACAAACAAGACGAAAAGAAAAAAAATTCAGTCCACCATTTGGATTTTAGTGAAGGCTGTAAAAATGCAATACAGGAATACGGAGAAAAAGATCACTAAACAAGATGACGGAATTTTTTTCCCTTCTTCTTTTCTGCAGTTCCTTTCAAAGAACGGGACACTTAGTGAATGAAGTCTTGTCCGAGATAAATATCGATAGAAAGTTTTTGACAGTAGATCTTAACTGTTCGCCTATATTGCAAAAGAATAGATCATGTCTCTTGACAGAATGCATCACTCAGAAAAGATTAAATTTAACTTTCTCGACATATTTTCCTTGTTAAAAAATAAAAAAAAATAACAACTCAAAAATACGTTTCTTGGATTGCTGACCCGGTTTTTCTCTTATAAACTTCAGTGTTGAATAAATGTATCTATGTATAATATGATTATGTCAAGCGTCATGGTTTACAAGATAGATATACTTCGAAATTGTGTTTTTGTGAAAAATAGTCGCGAAAAATAATCTTTGTGATTACAAAATGTTATATGTCAAGAATTGTTTTGTAATGTAAAAAATTGAAAAAATATTTTTATAAAATAAAGTTTAACAGAAGAGCGGGTCACTTAACACTTGTAACTCCAGTACATTAAAAAAAAGCGTTAAAAGATATAGGGGAAATACGGACAAAATGACATATACGTACAAAATGACATAGGCAACATAATTCGAATTTGGCGGTCTCAAGCTCGCAACTGACCATGACACAACGTTATCCGAGCGGCTCTTACTAACCTGTCAAAATGTGAACGCACTCCTCTCATACGCCCGGGTGTCATGGTCGACAACAAGAAATGACACGTTATGAGTTTTTTTCCTTGCAACAAGTTTTTTTGTATAGATGGTAATTTTTTCACTATTTTATCTATTTGTGTAACATTTATTTCAACCCTCAAGAATTTGTTGTTGTTAAATAACTTTTTCCATTAAAAGTAACATCTTTGTATTTATTTTATAATTTTGTTTTTTTATAACGTTATATGGACAAAACGACATACATAGGCAACGAACATAATGACATACCTGTTATTTAGTCTATAAGAGCTTAGTCAAGGAACTTACCTTAATCTCTCAACGTTTTATTAATTATCAAAAATGTCTTCCAAACAAAGCCTTTCATTATTGTTTAAAAGAAATTTTAGTATGAAACTTTATTTCCCTTCTTACATATTATTTACAAACTTATTATCTTTCACATAACAAAAAACTTGCAACGAATCACATGACTCGACAAACCTCTTTAGTTTTAACTTCTACTCTTAATATGGAGGCAATTAAATCAAAAAAATGTGTCCAAAGCTCCTCCAGAGAAAAGGAAACGAAATATTACTAAAAAGTTACTTGAAGAAGAAAATTTTCCTGATAACTCTCATGATGATGAAGAAGACTGTCCACGCATATATTGCGATGATTTTTTTCCCCGATTTAAGCCTGGAGGAGACTGGTTACAGTGCTTAAATTGTTTCTGTTGGGCTCATGCTTCTTGCGCTGACGTTTCTAAAAGAACCAAGCGTTTCATTTGTGAACTTTGTCAGTAATTTTATAGTTTTTACGTGTATGTCATTTTGTCCATAGTGGATGATCTCGATTAAACTAACAATATTTTTTTCCTATTATTTTAATATTGTAAATGTTTAGTATATTTCATAGGTAAAAAACCAAAGATGATTGGTGTAGAATATGACAGTGCTGTGATTTACCAATAAAGAGTTATGAACCTAAAATAAAACCGTATGTCATTTTGTCCGTATTTCCCCTACT
>NW_019387280.1:0-11949 GCF_000671375.1 Centruroides sculpturatus | reverse complement strand
CGTTGGGCTCATGCTTCTTGCGCTGACGTTTCTAAAAGAGCCAAGCATTTCATTTGTGAACTTTGTCAGTAATTTTATAGTTTTTACGTGTATGTCATTTTGTCCATCGTGTATGTCATTTTGTCCATAGTGGATGATCTCGATTAAACTAACAATATTTTTTTCCTATTATTTTAATATTGTAAATGTTTAGTATATTTCATAGGTAAAAAACCAAAGATGATTGGTGTAGAATATGACAGTGCTGTGATTTACCAATAAAGAGTTATGAACCTAAAATAAAACCGTATGTCATTTTGTCCGTATTTCCCCTAGACATAATAAATTTTTAAATAATGAAACTTTATAAGAAATAGTTTTCCTTAATAATTTAGAATAAATGTGATATGTATTATAAATTGTTGTGATCCCATTGTGACAGAGTCTAGATACAAGTACAGTGCATTTAAAAATGATGAAAAATAAATAAAATTTATATGAAATAAAAACATGTAACTCTTACTTTATCGCAATTTATGTTTAAGATATGAAAATTCTATTAAATTTGATATTAATTGAAAGATATTTTCATTTTAAATCATAATTAATATTCTTGTTTATAAGTAAACTTAGTCAAAATACGAATAAAAATGAACTGTATTGTACGTAAGTATGATTTATAGTTTAAAAGTTTTAATAAAACAGGTTTAACATTTACTTTTTTAAAGTAATCTAAGCTCATATGAATGAGCTTACTTTATTCAATTTAAAAATGTATAACATTTAAATTTGATTTTTTATTTTTGTAGATATGTTAATATTTAAACAGAAAAACAAAATTTGATCCATGATCCATATTCATTAGATAATTATAAATAAAATTACATAGAAAAAGTAGAAAAAATAAAAGAATGATTTATCGATCAAATGTAACATGTTTATTCATTTCATACAGTAAGAAATGTTTTATAGCTAAAGAATATTCAGATAAGTCTATTATTTTAATGAATTTAATTAAGTCAAGATACGAAGCTTTTAATTAACTTGACAGCATTTTATCTTTCCAGTATACGAGATTCTTCTTAGATATTATTAATTTAATTTATAATTTCGCTTACGTTATGCTTATTTTTCTACTGAAGTTACATTTTTCAAACTAAAGGTAATCTTTGAAGAATTACTTATTTTCAAAGAGAATTTTTAAATTTAATTGAAAATTAAGTTTGAAAATTGAAAGTCAAATTTAAAATTTTAATAGAAGAAATTGGTATTTTATATAGAAAATCTTTCAATTAATAAAAATAGCTTTACTAACATCGTTAATTGATCTAAAGAATCTCTTACAGTAGACTTGATTATCTGGAATAAATGGTAAATATTCCTTGTAATAAAAATTCCGATTAACCGGTACAATTTACGTTCTGTATCTAATGAACGGAACAGGAAAATTTTAAAAGAAACGTGAAGAGAACGATTCAAACAATTAATTCACATAATTACTCTTAATAAACTAGACACTTCAGCAAAATATATCCTTCTTACATTTCTGTGTATATAGTCGTACTGTCTACTTGGACGTTTTTATTAACAGGACTTATTATACTTGTGAAGTTTCTGATTAGCAATGATAGGAGATCTTAGTCAAAAGCCAAAATAAATATCTTTATTTTTATCTGTTTTAACTTTTTATTAAGATCTGTATTTGCTAATCAGAAACTACACCAGTATAATAAGTCCTATTAATAAACAAGGTCCAAGTAGACAGTATATATATATATACACAGAAATGTAAAACAGTAAGGACATAGAAGTAAAAAGAATTAATGTATCCTTCTTCCTCTCATTTTCGCTTTTAAAATGGATAATTCATACAATTTGTGATGACTTAATAAATCTTCCAAAGAAATTTTTGACATCCGCTTCTCACTTTTTCTATATAAAGATTATAAATCTAATTTTTAATTTCTTANAAACTAACAATATTTTTTTCCTATTATTTTAATATTGTAAATGTTTAGTATATTTCATAGGTAAAAAACCAAAGATGATTGGTGTAGAATATGACAGTGCTGTGATTTACCAATAAAGCGTTATGAACCTAAAATAAAACCGTATGTCATTTTGTCCGTATTTCCCCTAATCAAGAGCTGCGTGGCGCTAAAACAAAAGACGAATCGACGAGATTTGAAAACTGCGTAACTCCGGGTTCGCGTAAGTCGGGATAGCGTAAGTCGAGGTATTGCTGTACAAATTGCAAACAGTTACACCAGGAGAAGCTTGGGCATCACAAAGTCAGATAAAAATTTGAAGGAATGTCGACAAAGGTGGCTTCGGCATTTGCAAAGCCAATCAGAAATAGCTCCAGTAGGAAAAATGCTAGACATTTGAATGGAAGGGCCAAAATGTGAAAGAACTATAAATACTGCACTTGGAATAAGGCCCTTAAACGTAATATGGCGGGATACGATGTCTCTGCTGAAGTTGCTTTGAATAAGACGAAATGGAATAGAAAGACTCAAAGCGCCGAAGCAAAAGAAGCTAATTTTTATTAAATAAATAACTATTAATGTGGTGTAGATAATAATAATGACTTATCACACCAGTGATTATAAACACAAACACTAAGGTATCAATGTAGTACATTTAATAAAACAAAAGGGGTGTACAGTTAAAATCGATTACACAAGTATAAGTAATTAACATAAATAACCAAAATGCATTTCGGACTGTTGAAAGTAGTTTATCTTAAGTTGGTATAAAATATAAAGGTTATTAAAGTGCTCCACAAAGTACAGTATAGAACTACTCAAAAAATTGGTCTTTTACGGTTAGAACATAATAGGTAGAAATAGATTTTTTACGTGTAATTCAGCATCTAACTTTTAAAAACTTACTTTTAAAAAACTAATTCGTTGCTGACTGCGAAATAGCGAGGAAGTCAATTTATATACTGCCACATAAGTATAGAATCGCCATTTTTCTAGCAAGTTTCGAGTGTGAAAGTATTTTTTATCATGCCTCGTGGTACCCATTTAACAGACATTAAGACAGGACAAATTGTAGCTTTGAGAAGCACTGGTTTAAGTCACCAGGCAGTAGCAAACAGCATCAAACGTTCGAAAAAGGTCGTTAAGCATTATTTTTTCAAATCCTGCGAATTATGGACCAAAGCTTAGAAGTGGATGTCTTTCAAAGCTTACGCTACTAGACCTCAGATGAATTATTAATGCCGCTTCTAATACCGCATCGTCCATGCGTAAAATTTGCGGCGGTTTTGGTATTCAAGTGAGCCGTTCACAGCCCGGCACACGTATTTCTAAAATCTAAGTGACTGGTAAAACATGTAATTTATATAAAACGGAATTATCAGCAGTGTTATAGGTGGTATCTACTGTATATTGATACCTCAGTGTTTGTGTTTATTCTTATTGATGTGATAAGTCCTTATTATTGTCTATCCCACTTGAGTAGATTCTTATTTAATATAATTATACCATGGTCTAAAAGAAATACATTATAAATTTTATTGAGTGCAACTTCTTCGCATCAACAGTAAGAACGTGTCTTAAAATGATCTAAATTTACTTACGAAAGAGATTTTATAATTAGATCAATATTGTTTGAACTTTAAACAATTAAAAACAACGAATTATATTACACTGATATATGACAATACCCAGAATAATTTTGGTAAAAATTACACAAATATGAAAGAAAAAATTAAGAATATTCTCGAGATTGACATAAACATGATCATTTGTTTTTTTTTTAAAGTTCTACAAATGAAAATTACATTTTAAATTACCACTGTTACCTTTTTAACTGTAATCATGATCCCNTCTATCCCACATGAGTAGATTCTTATTTAATATAATTATACCATGGTCTAAAAGCAATTCATTATAAACTTTATTGAGTACAACTTCCTGACATCAGCAATAAGAAAGTGTATTAAAATGATCTAAATTTACTTATGAAAAAGTTTTTATAATTAGATCAAAATTGTTTGAATTTTAGACAAGTAAAAACAATGACACATATTGCAGTGATATACGACAATACCCAGAATAATTTTGGTAAAAATTACACAAATATTCTCGAGATTGATCCAAAATTTTTTGTTTTTTTTAGTTCTCCAAATAAGAATTACATTTTAAATTACCACTGTTACCTTTCTAACTAAAATCATGACCCCAAAATCATATTTATTTAACCAACTTAAAATAAACATTTTTATTTTAAGCATTTATAATCAATCAGAAGCTTTAGTAACAAAATGTTCTTCAATTGTACGTTGGAAATAAAACGCATTCTACTTAATGACCTTAATCTATTTCTTATAAAATATATAGATAGCTTTTATTGCACGATAAATCTATTATTAGATTTGTTTATTGATGTTATTATAGTTGTCTTATTGCGTTTCGCTAAAGGGCTGGTCACGTGGCGTATTCTACGCTTTCTTCATGTTAGTAATACCTGAATAAGAGTCAGTTTCCCATAAAATGTCCTCCTGGAAGACAGATTCTTTTTGGCAGATCACCCATGTATTGTGCTGCTGTACACAATCAATCAAATTCCGACTTTTTCTGTCTATGTACTGTAATATGTAGCAGAGGAAAAGTATGGTGATCTGTTAAAAATTACCCCAAGTTTTTACATTTTTGGACTATGTGATAAAGTGATAAATGGAGTCGAGTGTCATATGTCGAGTAGTGTCTGACTTAATTAGGAGTTTTCTCGTTATTAGCATTTACAATTTTTTATAAAACCCAGAGTACACTAAAAATTAAGTTCTTTCGCGAAAATCATATCGTTACTAAATAAACAAGTGTCTGTTGCATATCTTTCTTTGTTCACTTAATCATTTGCATAACTCTGTCACTCGTACCGAATATGTGCCTGAAGCAACTCCATATTTGAAATCATTAAATACACGTCCGCAATTTTATTTTTAGTCAAGGGGACGTGGCATTCGTGTTGTGTAATATAACGAGTTATAATCTAACTCATTGTGTAAGAGTGATAGTACCCATCGTTGCCACAGACCGCTGTAACTAAGGTCATAGCAGCTGTATGTAGTATATTGTAGTTGGTTGGGCTATTTGCATTCTTTCGTGGTATTGCCATTTCATTTTTGAAAAGTGTATGTATTAATTACATAATGATATATCAAATTTAATTTATTATAATTGCAAAGTATACTTTGAATAACTTTTTAAATTATTAATTATGTCAATAAAGTGTTAAGTAAACTTTAACTTACCAGCTACACCACTATAATTCCTTACATGTAACTTGTACAAATTTTGTTCGTTTTCAATTCTGAATTTTCCGTATTCGGCGTATGAAGTATTATCTTTTTTGTCTTTCATATCAATCCTGAGAGAATAGTTTCCTTGATTTGTTAAATAATATAATTTTTCATTGCCTAAAATATGCATTCGTGTATTGAGTAAAATTGTTTCACCAGCTAAAATTTGAATAAATCGTGAATAAACATGTGTAATTAAAATTGATTACCTAACCAAAAATCTTCGTCCAGTTTTCCGAATCCTTCCGCATAACTTTTCCAATTTTTATAGAAATAGGAAACAGGTTGTTCAAAATCTCCTCTTCTTTGGAATACCTTTAAATATAATTAGTTTAAACGTAATAACACCAAATTAGTTAAGTAATTAACAATATTTGTTAACAGATTTTAAACATTTCTATAAAGTATTGCGGTTTTTCTGCTATCTGATTTTTTTAAATGTCGTACTCGAGTCGAATATATTTTACGTAATCGAGTTTTACAGATGTATTTACAATGAAAAAACAGGACAGTCCTTCACCATACACACGGGGTCGTCTCTTGTCTAGGTTCGATTACTTTATTTGCACATAAAAAGACAATTTTTTCGGAAAATTTTGTGCACTACCGTTTGCGCGGATTACCATGCAACATTCTTTTTATATATATAATTAGCCAAACACAAAAAGTGTTTGTTGAAAAAATTTTGTGTAATCAAACGATGGCTTTTGTATAAAAGAAATCCAGCAAAAAAGTCGCTTAACTTTTCGGCAACATTTAAAACTGTGTGTGTATGGCGCCATCTGTTATGATATTTTATTGAAAATTTTTTTATAGTTTTAATTGTTATAAAATGGCAAACAGCTTAATTTTCAGAGTAGGAATGGGTTAATAACGTCAATCCCCCCGTAACACAAATCACGCAAAATTTCATAGTTTCGACAAAATGTACAAAACTCATTAATTAAGCTTCAAACAGGATGAACAAAAACCTCCCCCTACACACTACTCATACAACTTCTGTGTATGGATTATACACAGAAAAAAAATTCTAGAATATCTTTGCATTACTAGACGTTTCAAAATTTCATAGATCCAAAAGTTTCAAATTATAGGGAGAGGTCATATTTTGTTTTACCGAACGTCATACTTTCCTTCTGTTGTATAGAACATAGACGGGAAAGTAAAAATTGTGAAATAAAGCTTCTGATGAACAGTGTCCAAACTATTTCCTTCTAAGAAATAACTTTTTGATTTCCTGTGCATGTTCTCCATGTCGTTAACTCGAATAATCGAATGTATACTTTAATTGGGAAATTAAGCGTTTATCGCTATTAGGCAAAGTGATAATAACACAAGTGTTTATTTGTACTCGCCGTCCATCCGCCGCCATCTGTTTTCATATCGCAATACACTTTGAAACAAAAAGGTGTTGTTTCATTTTTCATAACTCGTATTTCATAAATGCCAGACTTTTCAATCCCCTGATTTTTAATATCGGTACAATCCGTCGGTATTTGTCTTATTTCCGGAGGAAATCCTATGACTGATAAATGTAAGAAATTAATATACAAAATTAATTAACTGAATTAGAAAATAGCTTAGAAAACTTACTCTGATGGATGAGTTTGTCTACTTCTTTGAGTTTTGTGAACACGTCATCACTCACACATGTAGTACTTTCTGTCCAAGATATCCGAAGTTGGGAGGAAAGGAAAACAATTCCCCACAACGAAATTGCGGCAGTCATGTTAGCTTTTATGCCTTAAACAATTACACCTTTTTTGAAATTTCGAGTCAGCTCTAAAACTTTCGAGTAGATTTGTACATCTGTACAAAACTACGAGTGACCGTGTTTAGTAGAGCTAACATAAACAATACGAAGCGATTACGCCTGGTGTAGAAGGCTGTTAGTGCCGTGTGGAAACACTGTAGTAGTGGTAGTGTGTATATAAGTATTTCAACGAGTTTTGATAAGAAATACTTGTTTACTCTTTACGTTTTTATCAGATAAATATGAAATTCTTCTTATTCTAAGTATATTCAGTTCAATAATTTATGTTTACATAGTGAAGCGATTGTTAATGCTTAATAATTGAGTGCTTTGACGTCACAGATAGTAAGAATTCTAACGAATCTGTGATAGTCGCACTCGTATATCAAATGAACTGATCACGCGTATTAATACGTGAACTGTAGTATTAATCCATTCTAAAACATTTACGGTCAAGCAAAACAGATATATGCAAAACGAAACTAAAAATTTGGTGGAACTAAATTAAATGAATTTTAAAGTTCCTGAAAAGGAGCAGAATGAACTGTAGCTCCACAGTCACTGAAATAAACTTTCTTTTTGATAAATCTATATTACTTTTAAATATGCTTATGACCTTAAAAAGTTTTTATATACATAATTTAGAAGCACGGTATCTATAATATGAACGAAAATAAAAATACTTTTTGGCAAAATTAATTATTTTTTACTTTGTTTGAATAATGTTACTTTTCCTTGGAAATTATAAACAGAAAATTACATTTGTTGACAAAGGAAAGTGGGGAAAAGAAGCGCCAATATACAGTATTAGAGCTTTCAGATATTTAAATAATTATTTTAGCTGTAAATGATGAAATGTAATATAAATTTATACAATCCGGAAAATTGAAATAAATGTAAATTTTGTTTTTTTTAAGATAAAGGTAACATAAATAACAAAATTAACAATGGAGCAGTTCAAAGAGTAAAGACGTTTTTATTTTCACGCAGCTATATTGATACAACTATTTCTTAACAGGACGTATTTTCGGCTCAACTTTTGGCAATGAGTAGTACGAACCTTCCCAATGATACCACGTAACTCCATATGTGCCCGAACGTAGGAAATCACTTATAAATTTTAATGACGTTGGAATATAAACAAGAACCAAACCACCATCAAACTTTATACATATCGACACCGTTCATAATTATGAGATCGTTGTCTTTGTCGTAAGTACTGAACCTCATTCCGTGGGGACAATGACTAAGAGGATCACCTGTAAACCTTAATATTCAAAACCTTACATAATGGGTTATTGTGTGGCACCAAATTGTAAGAGTAAATCTATAGATGTTCGATTATTTAGATTTCCTGCAGATAAACAGAAAAGGCAAAAATGCTTGCAGAACTGCAGAAGGGATAAGTAGCATACAACTGAACATTTTAAACTGTGTGAGGTTAGTATACGTCACGTATTTTTGTATAGGTACTGTCTATGAAATGTATACGTGAACTTACATTAAATTATTTGTGGTTAAACTTCATTTTGAAGAATCTCACGGTAGGAAACTTCTAAATGAAATGCTATCCCTACAACGTTTAGTTTGCCCATGGTAAGATTATAATTAGTTGCTGAACTAGTTCTCGTTTTCATCTGAAATAAAGATTACTGTTTCGTTAAAGTTTTCTCGGTGTTTTGTAAATTGGCTGTTATTGAAAATCTTGTGTGTTCAATGCTATCTGTTTTTGCCAGGAATGTTAAATATGACATAAAAATAATTATTTTAACATGTCGTGACCTATAATATATATATTTTTAATATAGTTCTAGTAGAGTCTTCCGTGACAGAAGAAACAATTGAAGAAAGGGATGATAATACTTTAGACAAATTAAATAAACAACAATTTCTGTCAGTAAACAGGAGACTACAACTGCAGGTAAATATTTTATTTACATTTAAAACAATTTTAGACTCACTTTTATTTTGTAATGTGAAACATGGAGTGATGTCGTATATCATGAATCTGATGTTTGAGTTTAAAACTGACCATACTTTTCTCTAATGAAAACAAAAAATAAATCATTTCAAATATAGTATATACGGTATATATATATATATATCAAATTTTATACACAAAAGCAACAATCAATGAAAAACAAATTTCATTATATTTGTATCTTGGTGTATACTGAGAAAAAAGTCATGTCTCAGATAAGCTTTGTTAAAAATATCATTTCATTGTTTTGAAAAAAACTGTTGTTTTTCGTGATTGGACATGGCGAAAAGTGAAGACATATCTTACAAAACAGAATTAAACTAATGTATATTTCTTACCATATCCATTTTTAATCTGTTATACATAGAAGGTCTTAATTGGCGCGCACAACTTATTTTACAATAAGTGGAGTAATTTCATTAAAATTTGTTATGAATGATCTTTCATATATTTGACAATATCCAGGAGTCTTAGACATAATCACATACACATCTCAAAATAGAAATAGACAATGTTTTACATTATTGTTTTTTAACCGTTCCTGCGTTACATACTGCATTGCAGTGTTGTATTGATTTGCATATTACAAAGGATGTTATTATTAATATTAACAACAGCATAACTCTTATAGATAATTACAATTGACATTAATGTATATTGCGTATATTATAATATTTTCATTCAATTCTTATTTATTTTTACACTTAAATTTTTGTTGATACAATTTTTGGCTGTTAAGACTGAGATACTTTCTTTAAATTTTCTATTATACAGTCGACCCCCCTATAACGTGGGTTCCTATAACGAAAATTCCTATAACGTTGCGAAAAAATTGTAGCAATATTCGTATAAAGGAACTCCTAAAACGTCGTCGTCGACTCGTGTCGCGACAAGATTGATAGAATCTGGACCAATAGTGGATGAGCAGCCGAACTACTTTCCTCCGACCCTGCGCCACGCTACGGAGCGGCTAAATTGAGTTTGCTATCGTCTGTTTAGTATTATATATAAATTATATATAAATTAGGTACTGTACATATAATTATATATTAATTATATATAAATTAGGTACTGTATATATAATTATATATTAACTTAATTTATTGTAACTTTATTATAATTATATATATGCTTTCTGCCGCCTGGCAACACGCTACGGAGATTTTAGGCTAGTAAGTTGAGTTTATTATCGTCTGTACAGTATGTAAATTAGGTACCGTAAGTCTAATACAGCACTAATTTTATACATTTCTTGTGAAAGAAACATTTCTTATTCAACGGCCATAAAAATTATTTATATTAATGATGTCTCCAAAGGTCAAGTTATTTTTCTGCAAAAAATTCGTTATCAGAAATCGCGCCCGCTGTTTCGTGCGCTGTTTCGCGACGAAAACAAGGTTGAGCAACGGCGTAGTCGAACGGTGCACACTCGGTAAGTAATCCTACAATTTTTTGTTTATAGCATAGTTTATACGGATTATTCCCAAAAAATTATACGTGCTTTGGAAATGTGAGTGGAATTAGTCTAGAATCGGTTAATTTTATAGAAGAAAACCTTTCAAACAGCCTTAGTCCGTAAACTTCACACGTGCCGGGCTGCGATTGGCTCATGTATTTAATGACTCCTACAACGTAAAATTCGATTAACGTGGAACGTATCTAAGCGTTATAGGGGGGTCTACTGTATATATTTTTTTCTTTGCATAGGATTTTAACATTATTTTTATCTATATTACAGTCATTTATTAAACAATGGTCATGAAAAACAGAGTTTAGTCGATTATACGAGTATTTGAGATCTGCAAGTCTATTATTTTTTGTTCTACGTTAAGTTTTTTTAGTTTTTTATCTACAATGCCCCATACAATTGAGGGGTACATATTAGTAATATCTAAACTTGCTATTCTATAGGTATCTTTTATTGTTATGTTTTTAATATCAGTTAAAAGTTCTTCTGTACTATATGTCGCGAATCTTGAATTTTGGTTTGCTTTCAATCTTTGTTATAAGAATTTTTCAAGGTTGTATAACGGAGTGAATTAAAAGTCTATGATAAATCTTACTTTTTCATTTGGTTTTTGAGTTTTGAGCTGATTGTTAATTTTAGGCGTACGATCATTATCATTATTCAAAATAAATTCTGTCTCGCTTTTAGTCAATTTTTTTTAACTTTTGTAAGAGAGTGATTCTACTTTTTAGTTCTTTAGTTATAATTTCTTTTGGGTCTACTGGAAGTTTTCGAAAGACACCATTTCTTACCAGTTCTTGTTTCTTGGTTTTTACCCAATTATTCTCTACAATAATTATCTGCTTTGATTTATCGGCTCTAATTATTTGTAAGTTGTTATTAATTAAAAAGTTTTTTGTTCTATTAATTATTTTTTTTTTGACAAATTTTACGTAATTTGGAAAATATTACATTTAAGCCTTTTTAAAGTCAAAAATGTTTATTAATTAAACATTAGTCTAGTATTTATTTTTTAATGCATTAATATTTTTGTATTGATAAATGCTTTAAAATATAATTTTGGGTAACTTCATTGTACTTCATTGTATATTCTTTTTTATACTCTAAATTTTCTCTGATGTTATTGCACCACTTTAAGAAGTGCCTATATACGTAATTGCAACAGCTCTAGCACTTATTTGTTTCAATCACGATAGCAAATGGTACAGATGATTGTTTATTTTACACTATTTAATCAAAAAGTTACATAAAATTCGAGTTGCATAATTATCGGAAATTATTACAGTCGACCCCCTATAACGTGCGTTCCTATAACGACAATTCCTATAACGTAGCGAAAAAATTGTAGCAACATTCGTATAAAGCATCTCCTAAAACGTCTTCGCCTACTCCTTTCGTGACAAGATTGATAGAGTCTGGACCAATAGTGGATGAGCAGCCGAACTACTTTCCTC
>NW_019387279.1:9201-12814 GCF_000671375.1 Centruroides sculpturatus | reverse complement strand
ATGGCCACAAAATAGAATAGCCCATATGACATTTTTGTGATTAGTCAAGGTCATTACGTGAATGTCCGAATCAGTATGAATGTTTGCAACAATTGCAAGGCAGTGCTGCCAGATGCAAGAAAATAAAATTTGAAGTTTTTTCAAAAAATTACGAATAGGACATAATTCTGTATACGCTATACAGTGTTATTATCCAGATGATGATCGCTGATCTAAACTAAATTCATAGGCCGTTGATAGTTTGGGGTTGTCTTATAGGACAGATATATGCTAAAACTATAAAACTTTGACGAAAATTTATACCTCATCTTATCTGAAGGTCATCTTATCTGTGCAAATACACAGTAATTGTCTTCATTTTCCTTAAAAATATAGCTAAAAGTATGCAAAATTACGCATGATATAACTCTTGATTCCAAGTAGACAGAAATATACCATATAATGAATTTATGGAAATTGTGTCCAGACCAGAATGAAATGTGACTTAGTGAGAAATTCAACTTATCAGAATTTGAATTATTTGGAGTCAACTGTATACATGATTTATAATTATAACAGTGTAAACTGGTACTAAAATCATAATAAAACTTCTATATACCTTAAAAGTAGCATAAATTTTCTTACTGTTGAGATTAGATGAATTTAACTTTTTAAAGTGTTGGAAAACGTTTGTTAATTGAATATTTATGGAAGTTTTAAGGTGTATAGAATTTTTGTTATATGTAATTTGTATTCAGTACTAATTAATTAGATTTAAAAAAATTAAGTTTTAGATAATATTCCTTAACAGAATATTAGCTATGCCAGCAAAAGCTACAATATTCAATAAGAAATGTGAACCAGTTTATGATTTTGGTACTGGACCTAGAAATGCCGTTTATTATAATCCACATGGACATAATATCCTTTTTTTTTGTCTAATTATGTATAATAAATAAAATCAAAAATGATTGAGATTAGTTTTAAGAATAATTAACTTTCTAAAGTAAAGCATATGATCTGGGTGACAACTTTTCATGAATTTTTCACAAGTGGTCCATCCTGAATGTATCGAGATATCAAGCCCCTTTTGGCACCACCCAGTTCACCTTCATTGTGGGCAGGCCTGCAATGGTTCCCCAAATCCATGACTGGTAGAGAGAAAAGACCCTCTTTGTGCCCACAGAGTGGAGAGTAAAAATGAAGGGGGAAAAAATGTTTGCAGCAGTGATATATAAAAAAATATGTAATAATTTTGTATGTATGATTAGTATTGCAAATTTATATAATTAATGTTAAATAGTTCAGATTGATTTTGCAATTATTTTCAATTAAAACAAATTAGTTAAAAAAATGACAGCATTAATTGAAAATCTATAAAAGCTAAAATTTCTGAAATTATGCTTTTTTTAAAAAATCAGAATTATATTTCATTAATAAAACTATTAAATAGCCAGGATGATGATTACATTTTAAAAATTTTCACAAGAAATTAATTGAAAACATGAGGATTCTTCATCTTTCATTTTTATCACACCTCAAGAACAGTCTTGCAACAGAGCTGATCTTTTCTTGTAGGCTCTTATCTGCCTTGATATGAAAAATATGAAAGATGAACAATCCCCATATTTTCTTTAATTAATTTCTTGTGAAAATTTTTTCTTGTAAATTTTTAAAATTATATTTTCAATTTAATTAAAAACAATGCCATATAATATTGTGGATACCATGTTGTTTCCTTCAAAGAACAAATCTCTGAAATTCAATAAATGCGAACATTCTTACCGAAAGTAGAATTTGAACATAAGATCTAATAAAATGAAAACAATGTTTTAGCAGAATTTGCTATTTCATTAATTAAAAAGTAAAATTTTCTTATGTATTAAGAAAATTTAAAATTTGAATAATAATAATAAATAAGATAATATAAAAATATCAAGAAGAATGTTTAAAAATATTATAAGTTTGTATGATATATCTTGCTGTAATGGAGTATTTAGCATATTGTTTATATATGGACAATGATGAAAGTCAGATGTGCAAACTGTTCATTATATCTAAATTATGTCTATTAATATCTTAAAGTACTCCTTGCCACATTCTATTTGTAGCATTTCATCTTCTCAAACCAACTGTGAAACAATCATGCCTCTGATATTCTCTCTCTCTTTCTTTCTTTTAATATTCTCTCTCTCTCTTAATGTGCTCTCTCTCTCTCTCTCTAGACAGAAGATATACTCTTCTGCACTCAGGAAAGGTTGATGAAGCAATTCCACAACTTCTGGAATTGCTTCATCAATAGATTGTAAATAGATTGTAAATCAATTGGAAATAGATTGTAGTCACTAGGTGTCAGATCTGGTTGATATGATGAATGGGTTACTAGTTGAATGTTTAATTCAGCCAGATAATCCATTGTCCTTATTATCATGTGTGCTAAGGCATTGTCATGGTAAAGCAGATGATCCTAAACTCATGATAGAAAAATGGTAACACCAATCAGCATCAGTGAGCCTTTTGATTCTCTAAGCATATACAGTTGCAATATGACCATTTTTGCCAAAGAATGTGGTCAGCATTTGGCAATCGGCACTTCTGGAGGATGATGGCTCATTCAGAAATACTCATACTGCAAATTATCACTTTATGTCCAAGTTATATTGATAGATTCATATTTCATCACCAGTTGCACTGATTGCCTGTTTTTAAATATTTAGATGTGTGGCAGCATAAATCCACATAAATTTCCTCCTCCCTGTTTTGACAGGAATGCAGAACTCATTGATACCTTCTTGACATGTAAGTCTTGAAGATTTTTATATGTTATCGTTGATCTAGTGCTTACAAGGGGACCTTACAGTCTCAGAAATTCAGTTCGGGATGAGACTTCACAGGTTAGTAGTATACCTCAAGGGTGTCCACACAGAAAAATTGTAAAGCATACTAGCCAGAAGATTCTGAAAAAAAGGGCTTTAAAGTTTTAAGCACAGCTCATATATTGGTTGATTTTACACTATGGCAGCACAGCAAAATAGCTGATTTTGTAGCAAACTTGCTTGCCACACGGGCGATCTAGGTTCGATCCTACCTTGTGCTAACTTTTTTTTTATTTTTAATTGCTTTAAAAATTATAACAACTTTTAAATAAAGTTAATGACCTAAAAATATTATTAATTAAATCATAAATAATTTCATTTCATCTTTATTGAAACACATGTACTTAGGTATGTATGTATTGTATATTGAAATGTTTGTACTTACTGTAGGTACATACATTTCAATGTTTTAATAAAGTTTGTTAAATTGAATTGAAAATTGTGGTTTTAACTTAGATATTTCAAGTTCTGTTCTTATTGTTCTGGCTCTCACATTATAGACCTTATTGATTCATGGCATAAAACAAACTTCTTGATGCCTGCACAGCAGATAGACTATATCTGTTGTTTATATTATTTAGAATAAATACACAAGCAGTTCACGAGCTTTTAGTCACCAGCAAAGTTAACTACCTGTTACCATTGATGTGGAAGTTAAATGATGCTGACAACTGACTCTCATGAATTAATGGTCCAAATGGAGCAATTGATGACATGTAGTATGTCTTGGATCATTTTGAACTACTTGTCTTGGAGAG
>NW_019387279.1:0-7379 GCF_000671375.1 Centruroides sculpturatus | reverse complement strand
CAGTTTATCATAAAAAGTCCTCTCGGAAGACATTCCCTTGGCATATCGCCCATGTGTTGAGTTGCCTTATTCCATCAAACCAATCTATCTCAACGAAACAATAATAACAACTTTGTCTTTGTGTAATTTAAAATTTTCATATAGAATTGATATAAAAGAATTTTGTATATTTTATGCATAAAATATTTTTAGAAACAGATCTTACTGCATTATGTATAAGGTAGTGATATTCTATATATTCTCTGTTAATTGATTTTCATCATAAACATTTTCATAAAGAAGAAAATTATAATAATAAATTCAAAATTATGAAAATCCTATTAATATAATTCTCAATCAATTCAGTTCATTTCCTAAGCAAATCAAATGAATTATCATGAAGAAAAATACATTTTCGACTTTATTTTATTCTGAAATTTCCATACAAACTTATAAATAAATAATTCATATATTTTATCATTCAAGTGGACTACAGCAAATGGAAAAGTTGATTTTAATATTCAAAAGCAATATTCTTTTGTAATAATTTGCATGAAAGCATTATAAACAAATACAGTACTTTTAAAGGTTCCGAAACCCGCAATTTCGATCAATATTATTGTGAAATGAGTAAAAAATAAAATAAGAAATTGACTAAATATATCTTTTTAAAAGAGAAGCCACATATTTCAAAGTCTTAATCCAAATGATATCTTACAAGATTTATATCTTTATAACTGTGAATTTTGATGAAAACTTCTACTACATAATATGATTATTCCTTAAAGTATTGATGTTTCTAATCCCAAAACTCAAAAGTTTTATCAGAACACGATTTAGAAATTTGTTCTCATAACTAATATAATATAGAAATTGTATGTAGTTTAAATTTTATTTTAAGAAGCACCTCATTCATTTTTCAATGATTTAATTTAATAAATATTTTATTATTATTTCGAAATTGTTTTCATTTCAAAAAAATTAAAGAACCCTTTAATAATTATTAAAATTAAAAAAAAGAAGTAAAAATATAGAATTTATGTTAAATTTTAAACTGCTTATTTATTACTTGAAAGTTTTATACATTTTATTGTTTCAAATACAGTAGAATAATTGCGATTATTCATACTCATCATTTGAATAATCAATAATTTAGTACTTAATTTATGAATTGTTAATTTCAATGGATTTAATTTATTACTTCGATCATTTGTATAACAATATTTATTAGTTTTATAAGTGTTTATAACTTAAAGTTCATTCTGTGACCACAAAAAGTTCAAAAATTAGCAGAAAAAAATTCAAAACTAGCGAAATGTAGCAAACTCAAAAATAAATCTTTATTGTTAACCCATATTACAAAGAACAAAAAGAGAATGAGCAATTAAGTAAACTTCTATAATTCCTTTACTGTTTTAATTTCCTGTTTATTGTACTTTTAATAAACAGAATAATATAATACCTTATTATATTAATACCTTTTTTTAAAATTATAATTTGCTTTATATCAGTATTTTAATTTAGGTTGAAGTTACTATTATAGCGAACTACTGAATACGTTTTGCGTTTTTTTAGGTCAATTTTTTAAGATTTCTCAATGTCAACTATTGTTAAAGGTAAATACCAGCAACAATCTTTGGTTTATATCTAACCTTACATCCTCTAAGCGGGGCGAAAAATCTCAAGAATTTTTTGGAAGTTGGTCTGTTCCAGACATATTTTGCTCCGTCCCTCACCACCCGATTCAGATGAAGGACGATTTTTAGTAAATCAATGATGGATTACTAAAAATGTCCTCTTAGTGTGCACAGGCAAAAAAGAATGAAAAAAGACTTTGCATCTTCTCCTATATAATACTATATTATAAAATACTGTAGTGCAGTTTTGTATCCAGCATTTTTCCAAATAAATCTTAAAATTTTTCAACTAAAGCTTTCTTTCTGTTCTGGGAGTTTGTGACAACCGTTCTTAAACTTGACTTTATAAAGATCAAATTTTAAAACTTTCTTACATTTTCTAAATTGATAAATATTCCATTTATATTCGTACTTTAAAATTTCCTATACTTAGGATGATATCCATATATTTGGCAACATTGTTAAATTAGCGCCATCAAACTGTAAACTGACGCTAACTCTTTTCTTTTCAAGATTGCTTTTAAAATATAGAAATCTATAAGTTTTATATATGAAAATTTTCAAAAATTTATCTAGAGGGTCTAAAGTAGCAATTAAAAAAAACGACGAAAGTAGCACAATAGGACTTATTTAGAAGGATTCTAGAGTAATGTTCAGTTAAAAAATGTTATGAGGCAATTGCTACTTTTTCCTGCTCTATAACTGAAGAAATTAATTATTAAACAAAAAAAAAACACACTATTTTACAAAAAATTGAAGGTGTAATAGATTTTTAATATATACAATAAGTTCAAAATTAAGAATAAAGCTGATACATTTAATTATATTACAAATTGAACAATATGTGAGAAAACAAATTTACTTACTAAAAGCAATAAAAGCTTAGAAGATTCTGAGAAAAGACCTCCTTATATACACGAATAATCGATTAGTGACAACCACAAAGCAATCTGCTATCAATAATTCCATGTCTACAACTGCTACAAGCTGTTATGTTGCATTCCAACGATTTTTGCAGCACAATAATTATGGTACACACCAGTTTTTTTTTTTTTACTTTTGAAAGGACAATACACAAACAGAGTCTATTTTCTAATTTTCAAGTTATTTAGGTCTTAATACAAAATACACTTACACAGTATTTAACATCATATATTTCCTCAGATAAGACGATAGTTGAATCATAAAAAAAGGCCCCCAAAATCCGGGGTCGTCTTATAGGACAGATACAAAAAAAATTAGATTGAAATTTATATAAATTAAAATTATTATAAAAAAAATGGAAAAACAGTAATTATTTACTAGTAGAGAGTAGGGCATGGCCACAAAATAGAATAGCCCATATGACATTTTTGTGATTAGTCAAGGTCATTACGTGAATGTCCGAATCAGTATGAATGTTTGCAACAATTGCAAGGCAGTGCTGCCAGATGCAAGAAAATAAAATTTGAAGTTTTTTCAAAAAATTACGAATAGGACATAATTCTGTATACGCTATACAGTGTTATTATCCAGATGATGATCGCTGATCTAAACTAAATTCATAGGCCGTTGATAGTTTGGGGTTGTCTTATAGGACAGATATATGCTAAAACTATAAAACTTTGATGAAAATTTATACCTCATCTTATCTGTGCAAATACACAGTAATTGTCTTCATTTTCCTTAAAAATATAGCTAAAAGTATGCAAAATTACGCATGATATAACTCTTGATTCCAAGTAGACAGAAATATACCATATAATGAATTTATGGAAATTGTGTCCAGACCAAAATGAAATGTGACTTAGTGAGAAATTCAACTTATCAGAATTTGAATTATTTGGAGTCAACTGTATACATGATTTATAATTATAACAGTGTAAACTGGTACTAAAATCATAATAAAACTTCTATATACCTTAAAAGTAGCATAAATTTTCTTACTGTTGAGATTAGATGAATTTAACTTTTTAAAGTGTTGGAAAACGTTTGTTAATTGAATATTTATGGAAGTTTTAAGGTGTATAGAATTTTTGTTATATGTAATTTGTATTCAGTACTAATTAATTAGATTTAAAAAAATTAAGTTTTAGATAATATTCCTTAACAGAATATTAGCTATGCCAGCAAAAGCTACAATATTCAATAAGAAATGTGAACCAGTTTATGATTTTGGTACTGGACCTAGAAATGCCGTTTATTATAATCCACATGGACATAATATCCTTTTTTTTTGTCTAATTATGTATAATAAATAAAATCAAAAATGATTGAGATTAGTTTTAAGAATAATTAACTTTCTAAAGTAAAGCATATGATCTGGGTGACAACTTTTCATGAATTTTTCACAAGTGGTCCATCCTGAATGTATCAAGATATCAAGCCCCTTTTGGCACCACCCAGTTCACCTTCATTGTGGGCAGGCCTGCAATGGTTCCCCAAATCCATGACTGGTATAGAGAAAAGACCCTCTTTGTGCCCACAGAGTGGAGAGTAAAAATGAAGGGGGAAAAAATGTTTGCAGCAGTGATATATAAAAAAATATGTAATAATTTTGTATGTATGATTAGTATTGCAAATTTATATAATTAATGTTAAATAGTTCAGATTGATTTTGCAATTATTTTCAATTAAAACAAATTAGTTAAAAAAATGACAGCATTAATTGAAAATCTATAAAAGCTAAAATTTCTGAAATTATGCTTTTTTTAAAAAATCAGAATTATATTTCATTAATAAAACTATTAAATAGCCAGGATGATGATTACATTTTAAAAATTTTCACAAGAAATTAATTGAAAACATGAGGATTCTTCATCTTTCATTTTTATCACACCTCAAGAACAGTCTTGCAACAGAGCTGATCTTTTCTTGTAGGCTCTTATCTGCCTTGATATGAAAAATATGAAAGATGAACAATCCCCATATTTTCTTTAATTAATTTCTTGTGAAAATTTTTTCTTGTAAATTTTTAAAATTATATTTTCAATTTAATTAAAAACAATGCCATATAATATTGTGGATACCATGCTGTTTCCTTCAAAGAACAAATCTCTGAAATTCAATAAATGCGAACATTCTTACCGAAAGTAGAATTTGAACATAAGATCTAATAAAATGAAAACAATGTTTTAGCAGAATTTGCTATTTCATTAATTAAAAAGTAAAATTTTCTTATGTATTAAGAAAATTCAAAATTTGAATAATAATAATAAACGAGATAATATAAAAATATCAAGAAGAATGTTAAAAATATAATAATTTTGTATGATATATCTTGCTGTAATGGAGTATTTAGCATATTGTTTATATATGGACAATGCTGAAATCCAGATGTGCAAACTGTTCATTATATCTAAATTATGTCTATTAATATCGTAAAGTACTCCTTGCCACATTCTATTTGTAGCATTTCATCCTCTCAAACCAACTGTGAAACAATCATGCTTCTGATATGCTCTCTCTCTCTCTCTTAATATGCTCTCTAGACAGAAGATATACTCTTCTGCACTCAGGAAAGGTTGATCAAGCAATTCCACAACTTCTGGAATTGCTTTATCAACCATCATGGAAATAGATTGTAGTCACAAGGTGTCAGATCTGGTTGATATGATGAATGGGTTACTAGTTGAATGTTTAATTCAGCCAGATAATCCATTGTCCTTATTATCATGTGTGCTAAGGCATTGTCATGGTAAAGCAGATCCTAAACTCATGACAGAAAAATGGTAACACCAATCAGCATCAGTGAGCCTTTTGATTCTCTAAGCATATACAGTTGCAATATGACCATTTTTGCCAAAGAATGTGGTCATCATTTGGCAATTGGCACTTCTGGAGGATGATGGCTTATTCAGGAATACTCATACTGCCAATTATCACTTTATGTCCAAGTTATATTGATAGATTCATATTTCATCACCAGTCACATTGATGGCCTGTTTTTAAATATTTAGATGTGTGGCAGCGTAAATCCACATAAATTTCCTCCTCCCTGTTTTGACAGGAATGCAGAACTCATTGATACCTTCTTGACATGTAATTCTTTAAGATTTTTATATGTTATTGTTGATCTAGTGCTTACAAGGGGACCTTACAGTCTCAGAAATTCAGTTCAGGGTGAGACTTTGCAGGTTAGTAGTATACCTCAAGGGTGTCCACCCAGAAAAATTGTAAAGCGCACTAGCCAGAAGATTCTGAAAAAAGGGCTTTAAAGTTTTAAGCGCAGCTCATATATTGGTTGATTTTACACTATGGCAGCACAGCAAAATAGCTGATTCTGTAGCAAACTTGCTTGTCACATGGGCGATCTAGGTTCGATCCTACCTTGTGCTAACTTCTTTTTTATTTTTAATTGCTTTAAAAATTATAACAACTTTTAAATAAAGTTAATGACCTAAAAATATTATTAATTAAATCATAAATAATTTCATTTCATCTTTATTGAAACACATGTACTTAGGTATGTATGTATTGTATATTGAAATGTTTGTACTTACTGTAGGTACATACGTTTCAATGTTTTAATAAAGTTTGTTAAATTGAATTGAAAATTGTGGTTTTAACTTAGATATTTCAAGTTCTGTTCTTATTGTTCTGGCTCTCACATTATAGACCTTATTGATTCATGGCATAAAACAAACTTCTTGATGCCTGCACAGCAGATAGACTATATCTGTTGTTTATATTATTTAGAATAAATACACAAACAGTTCACAAGCTTTTAGTCACCAGCAAAGTTAACTACCTGTTACCATTGATGTGGAAGTTAAATGATGCTGACAACTGACTCTCATGAGTTAATGGTCCAAATGGAGCAATTGATGGCATGTAGTATGTCTTGGATCATTTTGAACTACTTGTCTTGGAGAGGTTCTTTCATCTTTGGAAACAAATTAGTCACAGATTTAAGTCAGGTAGATAGGCAGGTGATAAAATGCCTTTTTGCCCCACTGAGAGAAAAGGTAATTGACATCTGCAGCCACATGGCAGTGAATGTTATTGTGCAAAATGGTGGGTATATTGCTCAGAAAGAGAAAGTGACCCTGCTGCTTTTGTGATGTGTGCCAAGAAGTGCAGGCATAGTATTGGGCATATACAGATTGTCTTTTGGATACTGCATGCATTAGGATAGCACCAGCACACTCATTCACAACAGTGATAATTGCCTTTGTATTACTGGGATTCTGTCATAATTTTATCTGTTGGGGAGAGCTATAATGTCACCACTCATTGCTCTAATGTGTCAGTTGGGCAAATCCATGTTTCATTGAGGGTAATAATGCCTCTAAAAATGCTTCCCTTTCACATTGAAATCATTCCAAATGGGCACAAGCAGAGTCATAATGTTGTCATTCTGGATGTCACTGAGACAATATGATACCCAGCAAGATGCGATTTTCCACATTTGTAGTGTCATCAGAATGTAGAGGTCAGTCCTGTGTCAGATTTATCTCTTGTGCAAGTTATCTATCTTCAGACCTTCGTCAATTCACTTTGTCTTCCATCCCCTGATGATGGCCAAGTTGACATTGGTCACAGACATTCTAATGTCCCTTTTGAAACACTCGTCTTAACTGTATTGTACAATAACATTGCATCTATGCAAGTTTTTACAAGTCCTTAACAGCACTTTCTTGAGGTATGACTTTTTTCAGTTCCAATTTTCAGCCAACAATACTGCTCCAACTTTGACAACATGATTTGAATCAACTGCTTTTCAATGTCTTCTACTGTGCAAATGCTTTAGGAAATGTTTTGCTTACAGGTAACTCAGAGTAC
>NW_019387278.1:8669-14626 GCF_000671375.1 Centruroides sculpturatus | reverse complement strand
TTCTAGTAATTACAGAAGAATTTTCTTACTAACCTGTTCTTCAAATTTTTTTCCAGAAAACTGTGTTTTAGGTTACTAACTTAGTTAAATTCACATGATATTTTTATATAAAAGTTAAGCTGCTTCTTAAGAGAAATATTCTACCGTAGATAGTGTTTTCAGTTTGCATATTCTTGTTACTAAGACGTAAAGCGCCTTAAAACGACAATAATAGTTTATTAAAAAAATTATCACACAAAATTACAATTGATCAAACGCCGACCTTTTATTTTAGGATTCGGCGCGTTTTTAAATTAAAATATTGATAATTATAGTTATTGTGAAGAATTGTTACCATGTCTTGTAGCCTTAATATATAACCAATTCAGACTTTTTGTTCGTACTTTCTGGTATTTACAAAAAGTTTTTTTGTATAAAATAATACCTTATTTATATAACGATAACATAAAATTTTCGTTAATACGATCGTTCTTGGTTATTATATTTTCAAGCTAATTGCATGTTATTTCACTGTGTTATTGTAAAAAAGACAGAAAAGAACAGACATAAAAATTTATATATATTTTTTTAGTCGTATTAAAGTTGAGATGAAGATACTCTTGAATTATATCGTCGCTGTTTAAGTAATGTATGATTTTGTGCACACTATTTTTAAATTAACATTAATTTTAAGCAGTATTGGGATTTTGAACGCTAATTAGTTACTTTGTGGTTGAGATTATTGTACTGAAATAATCTTATATTAAATTATTATCAGTAAATAATGCAAGTTGTCAGTGAGCCTTTGCAATGTTTTCCGACAAAAAATACAACGAAGCATAAACACACCCGGCTACTTTTTAATATAAACTGCACCAGTACAAGTTGAACAGATAAAGAACCTACATCACACCCTGCAATACTAGACGCCATTTATTTCGCCTCGCAGGTTCCAAAAAGAACAACTAATCGAAAAAAAAAAAACGCTTTACTCCGCACCCCCTGCCCAAGCAGACACTTTTTTCTAAACTAATATAAATGATACCGATCACAAGTACAGTAGATCCCTCTTATAATACGGTAGATACGTTCCGTTATATATGAATTTGTGTTTTACGATCACTTAAATACATGAGACAATCACCGGCACTTATGCAGTTTACGGACTACGGCTGTTTTAAAGATTTTCTTCCATAAAATTAATCGATTCTAGAATAATTCGACTCAACATTTCCAAAACACGTATAATTTTTTTGGGAATAATCCATATAAACTATGCTATAAACAAAAAATTGTAGAATTATTTATCGAGTACGCACCGTTCGACGACACCATTGCTTAATCGTGTTTTCGTCGTGGAGCGGCGCATCGAACGGCGGGCACGTGTTTCCTGATAAATTATGTTTCTGCGAAAAATTTCCTGTTCTTTGCAGACATCAATAATATAACTATAATGTTTATGGCCGTTAAATAAATGGTCTTTAGTAGGTCCTCTGTTCGTTTAAACTCAACGGTTTGTGCAATATCCGACATTGGTCTAGATTCGACCAATCCTGTCGCGACACGACTTGGCGATGAAGTTTTACCGTATTATACGAGACTCTTTTAACGTGTTTATACGAATACGATCGCAATTTTTTCGCCGTTATATACGAATTCGTATTATATGAACCTGTTTTATCAAATATCAAATCAAAAATGCCGAGCACATAAATTTAATAATGAGTTACATTTTATTTGGAACGGTAACGTTCACTTTTACCTTTTTTTTATAAATTCCGAAAGATAATTCTAATATTAAATTAAATTATTTTCAATTATATTATAAACAGAAAAGATCAAATTGAATCAATAAATTTACTTTATTAATAATTAGTTTTGCTGTAAATATCATTACATTAGGACAAAGTATTAATTTAATGTTATCGCGCTCTTCTGCTATTAAAATAATAGAATAAGACGTTCCAAAGAATTCATGACAATAATAGAATGCTATCTCCTTTATTACAATTTCCTTTACAAAACGATGCGACTTTCACTCCAATATCTCTTATGTCTCATTGTCAAGTATTGTGTCTATTCTCTCTTTATGTAGTCTCAGTTTCACGTTGTTATTCGTCCTATCATGAATATGATAGAATGAATAACAACACATTCTATCATATTCATACACTTTTATTATTTCAATGTGTGTTTGTAACTTTCTTTTTATGTGATTATTTTATGTCACTATAAATTTCCTTTATAATTGCAAACCCTTCGCTATTACAATGATGACTTTAATTACTGTTTTTAATTTTCTTTCGGTTTCTTAAATGTTCCTTTCTCTGTGTAAACAATTGCAATACAATAAATGAATTACATAATCTTTCTATAAATTATTACGTTCATTTGTTTTTTGTTTATTATTCATCTAATAATGAAATGGAATGTTACAAGTGTACAGTAGAGGGAAACAAAAAAAAACCATGCGTGAAAAATGTGGTTTTATTTAAATTATAATAAAATTTACTTATATTTACGTAAAATATTGACAATTTTACTCTGCTGAAAGGTTTTTAAGAGTATTACTTTATCGTTAGGAACAATACTGTAAATACTACATTATTTGCAACGAGTGATGTTACCTTCTTATCTTTTCTGTACCTATGCATTACGTACTAAACGTAGTTTCCTAGATTACTGTGCACTCACTTTAGATTTCTTGTTTGGGTAATAACAATTCAATATTTTTAAATACATCTATCTATATATATAATCGAGACGAGTTGATAATAATAATAATCAGCGCAGAGCCCAAACGGTTAGGAGTTGGAAGCTGAAATTTGGTACACAGTTAGGGTACGTGACGAAAAGGCACACTAAGAAGAGATTTTTCGAAATGCCCCCCTGGGGAGAGAGGGACAGGATTAAGTTTAACACTTCCATCAACAATAGAAGTGTTAAGTAACAATGAAAGTGTTAACAATGGAAGTGTCAACAATGAACGTGTTACGTAACAATGGACGTGTTACGTAACAATGGAATTGTTAGGAGAAAGCGACGTTTTAAGAGAAAGTGCAGTTGGTTTTCGTTTTTGCAGGAAATTGAAGATATTTTTAGACCCATGTAAAAATTCTATAATTAGTCTGGAAACGGAGGATCCAATTTTTGCATTCTGTGAAAACGAGTAAGGTTGACTATACCGTCATAATCTTAATCTTCGCTATCGTTACTTTTGCCCGAGCAACGCCGGGCCCACCTGCTAGTTTAATTTATAATAATCTAATTTCTTCGACAGAAAATAATGTTTATGGCACGTATTTCCTGTGTTCTTTCTAATGTTTACACTGAATTTATGTAAAAATTATTGCGTTTCGTCTGTTTTTATCAACATATCTCTGTTTCTGTTTACGAAATTTCATTTTACTGTGAATTACTCAGAAACTCTAACTTATAAAAGCCAAACACAAGCTGTTTCCGGTAATTGCCGTAAACAGATATTTACTTGGATATAATGCTTGTAAATAACGGCATTTATTTACAAATAACTTTCTATTACTTTCGAAACATTTATTTCTTTTGTAGTGTTTATATGTCTGCTATTTTGACATTTCTTCTCTGATATAGATCAGTGTCAATGAATAATATAACCTTTTATTAGCAAAAAAACCCGCTTTATTAGCGAATTAACTTATAAAAATTGCTTTTACATTTTAAACATAATTACATAAAATTAAATGAAGGTGAATAGACANTTGGTAAATAACAAAAAAAAGCTGCTTAACTAAGTTCTTGAGTACTATTAATTCCTTTTTGATTAAACCGTGGGACTAAAGCTGGGTATCCACTGTTTTAAATAAGCCAATTTAAATTATTTACCACTAACAGTAATAAGATTGTGTTTCAGCACTTCACAAATAATAGCTAATTTACATGAAATCCTTGTCAATAAAATTATTTAGAAAAAATTTCAATAATTTAAAAAACTGTTTCGTTCTTTATTGTTATAATTTGAACACTTTTCTTATAGCATCTGTTCTTATGAAGAACTCCGGTTATTTCAATGAGAGAAGAAAAAACAGAATACAATCCGCTCACCATCTGAAAATAAATTCGAGTTTAATAAATATAACGGCACTGAACTAAAATACAATGTCTATATATTTTATTTTTTAAATTGAATGTTATTACTTGAAAATCAAATAATAAAAATAAAAAACAAATTAAATTGAAGACTAAAATAATGACATTTAATTAGAAATTTTTATATTTGTTTTAACATATAGATACAATATTTTGCTAACAATGATAAAGACAATAATAGAAAAAAATAATCTGCTTTCATATTTACTCTTATCAAAAAATTTTTCTTAATGTAGAAAAATCCCCACGCGGATATTCCGAAAGGTCTTCCTCCAAATCTCTTCATCAAACAAATGATCTGAAATAAATAAATTCCTTACATAACTGCATTAAACGTGACAAAAATTTTTTAACAAACAACTTACTTTAAATCCATACTCTGGTGAAAAAGAAGAAGTATTATATTTTTCAATGCTGATAAAATTATCGTAGATCTGAAATATATTACTTATTTTATCTCACAATAAATGTTTTATTGAATAATTGAACAATTTTAATTTTCACATTAAAAATTAATAACAATACTCACAATTGACGTAAAATACGATAATGCCCTCGGCACTATTAATGTTGCAGCTAACACCAATACACAAACACAAAAATCAACCCCCAAATCACTGTATCAGTCTGTACAAAGAAAACAATGTACATTAAGAAGCAACTTTCATACAGATAAAAGGTGTAACTTAAAGGAAAGAATTCCTTTCATTTTTCGTTGATCTCTTCTAAATTTTCCCAAATTTTCCAAAGATTCTTCGTTAGTTTATCAACGAAAGATATTGTAGCAAAAATTGCAAGTTGCAACTGAACAGAAATGTTTATCAATTTTTTTCCTACGAGTAAAGAAAGAACTAACGAAACAACAAGAGTTGAACAGATGTGAGACGAAACATAAAATAGCCAAAGTTCGATACCGAAAAAACAAAACAAAGATGTTTTATAATCGTAGCGTGAAGATTTATAAGCTGAATAACCGACGAACCAATTTATTACGAAACAACACAGAAGATCGAATACATAGAAACAGAAATAGTAAAAATATATCGTTCATATTTCTCGATAAATGCTTCTTCTTTCGTGAAATTCTTCATCAAATGATAAACATTAAGTTTTCTTTTTTCTAAAATGCTGAATTGTGCGGCTATGTACAAAGAACAACAACATGCAATAAACTGAATGTAGAATTTTTCATTTCCAAGTACACGAGATAGATGATGGCATATACCATTGGATGTTGTTATCGTTGTAGACAATAATACCATCGTCCATAAAAATATTTCCAGTAAATTTTTGTAAATTTTGTTAAAGTTCTGAATTCGTTTTGATCTTTTCTTTCGACAATTGCATGTCTCCAACGCATACAAATCGAACACTTCCGTAACAGAAATCAACGGCTGAAGTTTTCTAGCAATACAGTTACTGTGTGACGAAGGCATTTTTTCTATTGTAGTATGAGATTTATTTCAACGTACAGTCTAGAATTTTATGAAACAGCAATTAAATTGAAGTTCTTGGTTTCTATGTATGCAATAGATTCATGAAAATACACTATTATGTATCGAATATTTGAGAAAATTTAAAACTGTAACATCGTTTAAACTGGTTTCCGGTCAACTCGAATGCTTTAAAGTGAATATATAAACGGAAGAAGCTACACCAGATATGTAGATGTACAGTTATGAATATAATCGATTGAGTGACGCTATGTAATATACAAATCAATCACGTTACAGATTTCAGAAGAGAGCTTGTGGGCGCACATAAATCCTGATCAATAAAATATAATTCTTGTGTCATTTTTAATAATTTACTGTTCAATAGTATTTGTATATATATATATATATATATATATA
>NW_019387278.1:0-8303 GCF_000671375.1 Centruroides sculpturatus | reverse complement strand
TTGTCACTTTTCAGTGTATTCAGTTGTCTCTGTTCCATTGTAACACAAGAGTGAACTGTGGTAGTACACCATTATTGTTTTTGCAAATTTGTATATATCTTTGTTATATATATATATATATATAATGAAATTTTTATCCTAACGCAATTACCCGTTTTTCTGTTTTCAATTTATGGAAACGTAACTATAATAAAACAATTGAATAATTATACAAACGTAATTAAACAACGATACTTTAAATTAGTAATACGAAAAGAATTCATAGAACGAATTGTTTAATAGATGTAATGTACACGTACTAAATACAAGAGTTTGTCATGACCGTTTTACGGCGATTGTATCTTGCAAATAAAATTATGTATAATTAATGAAAGTTAATGGTTAATGTTTCTACAATATTTTATGGTTCATTTACAGAAAGCGAATACTTTTATTGGTAAATTTCATTTGCAAAACATAAAGCTCACAATTTGGTTTGAAACATCGATGGAAAGTACATGTGTCTGTTGAAAACAATATTTATTTTTCTTTCTGTAGGAAAACGTTGTTTTTATCAGTGGTTTGTTTTCATAATAACAATATTGTAAAACAACACATAATTACATTTCCACATTTTGAATACTTACAATTATAGAGTCCTGGTCTAAACACGAAGAATTTCTTCAATCTTCCATATGAAAAGCTGTTTGGGAGACTCGTCAAAACCAACGAACAATTTTCAGTGGTTCATATGCACTCGGCCATAAGTAGACGGCAAAAAGACAATAATTAAATAATATTAGGATAAATTGCTTGCTTAAATTATATTTATTGCTCTGAAGAACCACAATAACATGCATACATACTTGAATCGTCAATGCAGAAAGATGAAGCAGTGTAAAACTTATAATTATCTAACGAGCGTAGATTTATGTTTTCGGAGACAAAGTTAATATTTCATTCTAGTAGAAAGCAAAAATGACCTTTTATAATTTCGCATTTTTCAGCAATTGCCCGTATAACTATTTTCAAGCTTTGGCCACTGAATTAATGCTAATTACTAAATAAATTACGTAACCAATTTGGCTCTAGAGGTAAGCGTTAGGCGCCGTCTCTTAATAACATTAATAATAATAAATTAATTAATTAATTTAAATAATTTAGAACGGCTGAGAAAAAAATCGGCCCGGAGCGGGACTCGAATTCACAACTCCTGCTTACCGTGTAGATGCGTTGCCAGTTACGCTATCCGGACCTCCAGCCCGATCACTGAATTAATCTACATGAAAATCGATTGCTTGTAGAACAAATTTATATTAAAAATGATTATTGTATGTAGGCATATTATTTTGTTTAAAATCGAAACTTAATTAGATTAATTTACTAGTTCAAAGCAAAGATAATGGATTATATATATTTAAAGTTAATCCATATTTATTTAATGCAAGTATGGAAAAATACAGCAGGAAAATTGTTTGATGATGATTGATATTTTTATATAAATTGTCAAATTGAAGACTTATGTATTCTCAATTTTTTTGTCTTTTCGTCTACCTTTCGTTGATCTCGATAATAGAGTTTAATAGAAAAAAATTGAAATCAAATATCGAAAGCAAATGACTCAGAAACATGATTATCTAAATACCAGAAATTTTAAATAAAAATCACGTTACCTTCAGTCCAGATTAAAAGTGATGTGATTTCAATTCAAAATTGTCGCTTCACTGTACAGACCAATAACTTGGTGTTGAACTAATCCTTACAACAATTTAAATTAAAATATAATTAGAAATTGCAGCTTGGCATTGTGACGTCACATTATGTAAATTTGATTTTTAACGTTACATTATATAATTCAATTATTTTGTAAACTACGTGACAGTTGTATGTTTCGTAATACGTGCATAATTATTTTGTGCAACGTATTAAAATTACAGTAGAGCGTCGTTTATCCGAAGGTCGGTTATTTGAAACGTCGGTTATCGGAAGGAATTCCAGTCGAAAAATTTAAATTTTCGCCACTGCTGTGGCGCTGTAATCTTTGGCTATGTCTTCGGCTACTAAAATATTTTTCGTTTTTGATACTAAATTAACTTCTGAAGTATAATTTTTTATTNCAATCTTTGGCTATGTCTTGGGCTACTCAAATATTTTACGTTTTTGATACTAAATTAACTTCTGAAGTATAATTTTTTATTGTTTTTATATTTTTCAATATATTTATTTTGTTTGTACAAAATAAAAAAATAATTTTTAACGATACAATAGTCTTCGTTAGGCTTAACAACGACGAAAATTCAACGCGAAGCGACACGCAACGTTGAAAAATTTCAACATAGGATAAATGAATATATTTTTTTGTACATAATTGGTTATCCGAAAAGTAGGTTATCCGAACCACCCCAGTCCACAATTGATTCAGATAAACGACACTCTACTCTATAATCATTTTAGTAAATAACGATGTTCTTCGAATTATATATTACACTACTTACTACACATAATAATAATTTGTATTATAATTGTTTATCCACTTTAAAGCATCGATCAAATAATTGAAGTAACTAATATAAGTCTTGTATACAGAAATATTATTTATGATTTGAAATTACAAAACTTACATAATAATATTTTTATTATAACTTAATTTATTTTTTACTTCGTATTATTCATGAGCTAAACAATACGTTAAATTATATAATTATATTGTATTTTATTATTTACGTTTCTTTGCGAATAAATATGTAAATAAATGTGTAGTTTTATTTATTTCTAATAAGTTTATGCATTTCTTCCAACGTAGAATATTCTGTCTTAGATTTATTTCAACTTCTTATTGTTCAGGTTTATTATTGAAGGTATATAGATTTTCCATTAATTATTAAATAATCCATTAAATTTAATTGTTAAATTTGATATACACCAATTACCCAGGAATGTCATAATGGTGGATTTCAGAAAGGAATTTTAATTACTTGAAGTTAATGTATTCTAATTTATAGCAAAATACATTTTTAGATGTCGTATATAAACACTAGCCTCTAACTTTTACAATATTCTAATGGAATAATGGTTGATTGATCATGAAAATCATTAAAAATGTATATAGATGATATTCAGATTGATAACTCAATAAGAATATAATAATCTAAGTGCATTAATTCTAAGATATTTGAAATTATTCAAACAATTTAATAGCATATAATCCGGCACGCAAAACGTGATTTCGTAAATCCTTCAGATTTACGATCAACGAGCAAAATAATAAATTAGATGAAACCAAATTCTGGTACCACAGACATAAAGTCAGCTTCCTATTTGGCACATATTTTATATTACGCTAATTAATAAAAAATTATACTGAAAAAACAATTTCACTTATTTAATTACTGAACCACGTATCATATACTTAACTGGTTACAAGACCACTAAAAGTATTGCTAAAGCAAAATGCAATTTTCGACTAATTTCTTTTCATTAGTTGTTACAATATAATGAACTATTCCTAAAACAACAGAATTAGCATATGGTATCCGTGCCAACTATAATGTTTTTGTGTAAGACTACATTACACAACATTTTTTACAAAAACGGTGTCTAAAAGTATTTAACGATAATTTAGCACGCCTATCATAATTTACTAAAATGCAAACACTTAGGTTATTACAGTGTTTTACAGGTTTCTATACATTCCAACTGTTTAATACGTCTTCCTCGTTACTTTCATAGTTTCAATAACAGTATTTTCTGCAGTATTGACCTATGCGGTTCACTTCCATACAAAACTCTTATAGTAATATTGTAACATTGCATCAAAAACTACAAATACGACTTTAATTTCTTAATTTTGTATACAACCTAGCAACATAACATACTTCTGTAAAGAAAATAATGCGTCTTTAGTTCTATTTTAAAACAAGTAAAACGGCAAAACCATATTTGGGACAAGACTATGTCTCGGAGATGGAATCACTTTGATGCCCAATGCAGGTCTTGTTCTCATTCTCCTATCTTCTTTGATATCGCTGCTTTTCGACGCGATCGTTAAAACTTTGCTTGCCTCGACTACGAGGTCGTCCACGAGCCATTTTCGGTGAATGTTCTGTCGTTAAAAATCTACTAAAAAACTGATAATTTACTAAATTTGTATCAGCAGAGTGATACTTACAACAGCGTCGATATATAATATTAATCTAAGAATGGCATAGCTGTCGAATCGAAAGGCAGCAAAAAGATGTCTCTCGTCGTTAGAGTTTAGGGACAAATTGAGGTCAAAGGGCAAAAGTCACGCGCAGGCGCCCTCAGCCCTAAGATCAGAGTTTAGTTCTTAGAATGACTGCGGGTGGTACTCTTCCCTTCCTGACTTCAGTTGGGTGAGGTGGCTGGTTTGCCTGTTTGTAGAAGAAGGTTGCCATTAGGTATTTTATTTTGACTTGATTCTTGGTCAGCTGACTACCTACAAGTCTGGATTTTTCTATGCCCAAATCATTCGGGCACCTAGTAGTCTGTGCGAAATATCAACTCTCTACATGTACTTGTTTATACATCTATGCTGATAAGAACATGAAGCAGTACGATTTTATAAACAAGACATAGTCTTGTGAAAAGTTTTATTTAATTTCATTCCTTTGTCAGAAATTTCGTCTGAAATTTCAAATTCAAAACATAAACATATCAAATTTTAAGTGGCTACAAATTATCTAAAGTTATATTGCTTTACATCAGATATGTTTTGAATTTCAGAGGAATGTGTTATCTTTCAAGGTCATATTTTTTAAGATAGATGTAAAACAATGGTTTCCAAAGTTGATGTTACTGTCCCACTAATCGGTGGTGTGTAATTCTTATAGGCAAAAATAAGTAAATGAGCAGCAGAGGGCACTGGATGTGTTGAGTGGTATGTGTAGGTGAGTGATGGGGTCACTTAGAACATTTTCATTTTTTCTGTTAAAACGTGGTAAAAAAAACATCATGTTTAATGGTTTACAAATGTGGAGAGCAATGTACAGTCGAATCCCCTATAACGCTGTTGATAATTCCGTTTTATATAAATTCCATGTTGTACGAGTCACTTAGATTTTACAAATACGTGTGTCGGGCTGTGAATGGCTTACGTATTTGTAAAATTAATAAAGTAATGTAAAATTACTTGTCCTCACTGACTAAGTCACTGATTGATTCATCGTTGCCCAGAGGAAACCGCTTAACCTAAAGAGGTGAAATTTGGTACACAGTTAGGGTTCGTGATGGAAACACACTAAGAAGGGATTTTTCAAAATTTCCCTGCAGGGGAGAGAGTATTAGAATTTATACGAACAAATGGCTTCTACTGTACTATTTTAGATGCAATTGTTTGTTTTCACTTACGTTTAGTTTTCTTTGAGTACTTTGGTGTATTAAATTGATAACCTTTCAGGCATTGTTATAAATATTTTTATATATTTTGACTTTTTAACCAAATGTTTGAACCGTTTTAATTAAATTCGAATTTAATATTTCATATCGGTTCGATTATAGAATAATTGCAAAGTTCCAGAAAATTGATAAAATTGAAAATAGTTCGTATGATTCTCAACAATTCTCATTATTCCCAGCGGTATATGTTATATAACATTTACTCTCGTTGTTGAAATACTGAATATTAATGGGTTTGCTTGCAAATCCCTCTCAGGCGAAGTCGCGGGTAACAGCTAGTTATATTATAAACTGAAATGATCGAATTGAATCAATAAACTTACCTTATTAGAAATTAGTTTTTCTTTAAATATCATTACATTAAGACAAGGTATTAATCCAATCTTAATAATAATGATGATGATAATAATAATAATAATAAGCGCAGAGCCCAAACGGTTAGGAGTTGAAAGTTGAAATTTGGTACACAGTTAGAATACGTCACGAAAACGCACACTAAGAAGGAATTTTTCGAAATTCCCTTAAGGGAGAGGGACAGGATTAAAGCTTCGACAATGGAAGTGTTAACTAACAATGGAAGTGTTAAGATAAAGCAACGTGCAAGATTTCAGAAGCAGATGCAGTTTATTTTCCTTTTTTGCAAGAAATTGAATATTTTTTAACCCATCTAAATTTCTCTAACTAGTCTGGAAACAGTGGGACCTAATTCTTGCATTTTTTGAAAACGGGTAAGATTGACTATAACGTAATAATCTTAATTTTTGCAATCGTTACTTTTTGCCCGAGCAACGTTGGGCTTATCTGCTAGTTTGTTAGTAAGTGAATATTTTAGCTTATCATAGATTTTGGAAGTTAATATGACTGTATTTGTTCGTCATCTCTCTTTGCCAGTTAATTCTCCTAGATACCGCTGAATTTTTTAATTACAGCCTTTAGTATGTAGATAATCGAATTTATATAGCGTTTTTATTGTATGTTAAATTTATTTACGAAAAAGTCGATAATAAAGTACAGAAAATAACAAGTCCGAAAAGAGAAACGATAATATAAGGAAGAGACAAAGAAACAGTGGCGATTACTACACAGAAAGAAATGGAGTCATGGTTCTTGAGAAAACGGTTCGTTACACGCGTTATTGTTCGAATAATATTATAAAAGCATTCTTTAAATTTATGATTTCGACGAACCTTTCTATAAGATTATCAGAAGTTTTTTTTCTACTATTTCCTTGAAACGTAGGAGAAAAGCATTTGATGTTTGATTTAATATACAGAATGGGCCAACGAAAACGAAATGGCAGAGTTATCGTGTTCGTCCAAGCAAATCGCTCGGACAGGTCGATTTTATTCTGAAGGGGGACATCTTCTGCAATAAAGTTTTTGCGATTCTGAATACGACAACAAAAAATTTTAAAAACTCATTCATTTTTTATTAACTAAACAAACATTTATTTCGGAAAAGAAGTAACACAAATTATTAACGAACAATAAAAAATATTTTAAGCTGGACTGCATATGTAAGGAAAAAATATTTTTTCCTTGCATATGCGGCCAACTTGCATTTCCTTATAAGGTCGAAATAAACGTTTGCTTAGTTAATAAAAAAAAATAAATGAGTTTTCAAAATTTTTTGTCTGTTGTATTCAGAATCGCAATAACTTTATTGCAGAAGATGTCCCCCTTCAGAAAAAAATCGACCTGTCCGAACGATTTGCTTGGACGAACACGGTAACTCTGCCGTTTCGTTTTCGTTGGCCCACCCCGTATACTTGTATTTTGCAAAAATTAAAAAAAGACATGTCTCTCTTTAAATGACGGATTTTGCTTTCTGATGGAGCAAGTGAAGGAAACAAAAATATTATTCTGCTTTATTTTTATTTCTACCTATCAAAAATCTACAAAAATATAATGTAATCGGCATTACTGCAGTATGGAAAGTTTTTTACAGCAATATTGCATGCTGACATATAGCGTACGATACAGATCTTTAAATAACAATTTAAACATTAATAATAAAATTATGTTTTTTTTCAAAATATTACGTTTTTTAAATGTCAGAAAGTGTAGAACGATGAAACGAATTAAAAGGTACACAAAGAAAAGGGAAAATTACTAATTTTACTTAATATTTATGATGTTTTTAATAATCTAAAATACATATAGATTAGTTTTACTTAATAGTAACTAGTTGTATTCAGTTGTAGAGTTTCTTATAGTTTCATTCTAGAGTTGTTCTCAGCAGATACCACGTATATTAAGTTTTATTTTAGATAATAAATATTAAGAATTAAACGAATGACATTTAAATGCATTTAAGAGGTTGTAGTTAAAATTTAACCAAATTATATAAATACTAGCAGGTAGGCCCGGCGTTGATCGAACAAAAGTAACGATAAAAAAGATCAACATTATTACGTTATAGTCAACCTTACCCGTTTTCACAAAATGCGAAAATTGGGTCCCCCCGTTTTTGAACTAATCAGAAAATGTTTAGATGGGTCTAAAAATATGTTCGATTTTTTGCAAAAACGAAAAATCTTCATCTGCTTATCTCACGTCGCTTTCTCTTAACAATTCCATTGTTCATGGAAGTATTAAGTAAGACTTAATACTATCTCCCTCCCCTCCCGGGGGTGAATTCCAAAAAATCTTTTCTTACTGTGCGTTTTCGTAACGTACCCTAACTGTGTACCAAATTTCAACTTTTAACTTCTAACCGTTTGGGCTCTGCGCTTATTATTCTTATTATTATTATCAACCCGTCTCGATTATATATATAGATGATGTAGTTGAATAATGTGTTCCTATAATGTTGAAGTTGATTAAATTATCGATTTTTTTGTCACAAACGTCCAGAAACAAGCATAAAGTAAATAGTACAAATGAAGTTTTATTGATTTTATCAAGTAA
>NW_019387277.1:14346-18628 GCF_000671375.1 Centruroides sculpturatus | reverse complement strand
ACGCATGCGCGAATGCGTAAAATAAACACAATTCAAATATTTTGCCCGTGAAGCCTGTCCCGTATTTGACAATACGGCGCTTTCATTGGGAACATGCGTATACGAAATTATATTCAAATATACAATAGCAATCTTATCATTGTTTCTCACATGCAAGAAATTTGTAATAAAATAGAATATGTGGTTATAATAAAATACTATATACTAGTAAATACAAAAAAAGCTGCACTACCACGGGTTCCGTGGACGGCGTGCCACTGCTGTAAACACTTAATGATGTTTGACTTTTCTCATTTCATCACCAAGCGCCATTCTGAAAAGTATCGTGCTATAGGATGTTTTTCTTCGTTACGTTCATGTTCTTTGAGTCTAACGTTCAAGTTTCTTGTGGTGACACCAAGTTGGGAATACAGAAAGATAGCATCATCTTTCTGTATTCCCAACTGCATTCTTTTATATCGTATCCTGTACACTCCTGCCATTTCTTTTGTTTCTAGTTTATCCTTATCGTTTCTCATTATTCGATACATAGTTGGGGCTGTTTTCACGATCATATTATACCTTTTATGTTCCGCTATTTACTTCGTGATGTTACTCATACCTCTGGTGACAATGAATTTCATGATTCCACTTTGTTTTAGACTTGTTTAGACCTTCTATCGAGTTAGTTCTGTATCCTAGTGTAGTGGCTATTTGTTTAATTCTGTCCAGCTCCTTCATTCTGTCTATTACATTCCCTCAATATAAAAAACCTTTTATGATGAGTGCCCAGAATGCCGCTACCTGGTATTGAAAAAGGATCGTTCGAATTGGAACGGATGTACTGTACAGTGGGCCGTGTTGCTTAATGTGTACACTTGTGTGTATCCTTAGGTTTTAAAACTCTACGTTTATGTCTAAAATATGCAGTTGTAGCAAGATTTTTTGTTCTACTTTCAATTTTAGCCCATATTTGTTCCTGTTAATTACGCGAATTTAGAGAAAAAATGTAATCGTTTAAATAGACAAGGAAACGTGTTTGACTATTCGACACCTTTTGTTTACATCGCCTTTTTTCTGTCAGTCTATCATTATTTACATGAATTTCAATTTCTCTTCTAAATTTTTTTATGTCTGACTTCGCCACATTTATGGCACTTTACATTTGAACATTCTTTTGCCCTATGATCACTCAACATACAGATTTCACATAACCACTTTACACTAGGATTAATCCACTCGGATTCTGCATCCTCTGATGTGCACGTAATTGGAAATTTCTTTTCTCCTCTGTATAGTAACATTCTTTCTTACGGTCTGTATCTCGCTATTCGGCATAAAAAAACTCTCTTTGTATTTGTACTACTTTTCCTACGACATTTTTTTATATCTCTTTTCTTGTTATTTCATAGGGTATGTGTAATAACCTATTCTTAATATATCCCTTCTAACTGATTTAATGTATACAGTGTTTTGTTTCCAGCTCCAGTTTCCGTCTAGAATTTTTCAATTCATTTCTTTATTAGATGCCGTAACTATGCATATTCTTTCTGTGATTTTATCCACTTGTACAGTTTGTCCGACATCATCCAGCATAGCCAACGTGAACATAATGAATTCTGTCCAATCCACATCATCTTGCAGACTAATACGCAAAGCCGACTCACTAATCTCATTTTTCTCCTTCATTTTAATAAACAGGAAAGCGGATATCTCACAAAATAAAAAGAATATCTGTGTTCATAGAGATTTGCTGAACAAGCAGAAGTCCTGGGAAACAAAGTCCAAGTTTACGCACCTAAAGGATTAGACACTAGCCAAGACGAATCAGAAACAAGTTCAGTGGAGCAAGCCAAAGACGAAGTCCAGCCGAAGCAGGAACAGCTGGCAAGGAGGAAGCACCAGAAGCATTAACCAAGGCAGCAGAGGACTATCAAATTGCATCTCCTGTCACGTACTCCTTCATATGTCTAAGGTTGACAGTAGTGCGATTTCAGAAAAGAGACATAGTCTCGTCAATGAGAAAATAAAACTACTATAGATGCTTACTTGAACATACTTTTATAAACACCGTATAGATTTCGTAAATGAGTAAAATAACTGTTTCAATATAAAAAATTAACGCAATAATTTGAGAATATTTGGAACATAACATTAATATTACTTCATTGATTTCGGCATTAATACTGGAGTGTAATTCCGAATGAATTAACAAAATTATTCGTATAAAATATGTTACAGCAGTGTTTCCCAACACAAGGGGGCAATTCTATTGTTAAGGGGGCAATTTGAAAATGAGTTGTTGACCTTTTGTTTTTTTAAGCATCAGAATTTTTCATCGAGCTATTCGGACTTGAGTAGCTAATATTGGAAGATTAATCGCGGGCCACATAAATTCATCAGACAGGCCGTATGTTGGCCATGCCTGGTATAGCCACTGTATATGTTAGGGGGCATGAGAATTTTAGAAAGGCTTAGGTGGAACATAGCACAAAAAAGGTTGGGAAACACTGTGTTAGATGCTGCCGAAATCAGTTTTCTTTAATAAAATTACAATGATAAGTGCGTGTTTCGTCATNTGTTATTCCAATTTTACACAGATTTAAATTTTGCATATTGAGATTTATAAATTCTCGGGTAATTATTCCATATGCTTTATCATATTAGCATAATTACTGTGCATTACAACATAATTTGAAATGCGATCACGCACGAAACGTTGTAGAAAATTGCATTTATCAATAGTAAATTTCTGATCAATTGAAAACGACATGGAAGAGGATTGAAACGTGGTCCAGATTGCATGTAAAAATACCGATTACCTTTCTGATATTGCTGCTAATGTTTAAAATGGCGGAAATAAGGAGACGAAACTATGTTAGAATGATTTTCACAAGTATATGTACTATATCCATAAGCTAATCCTTATGTGTGCCATTATATAAATATGTATTTATATCTTTTTATCCTTTATTGATAAGAAAAATTGTAAAAGACTTTTGAAATCAAAAATTTTTCTTGTGGAATTCAGCTATTTTAAGGTCGGAGATTTAAATTTTATTTAATTCTTGGGAATAATATTGTAGTGTTACAAATAACTTGTTGGAATCTCTCAAAATAGTAGAAACCTTTCTGTTAGGATTTTTCCAAAATTCTCTTTACTATCTTCTCCGATATCCGCGGAGAGAAACGTGGAAAATGGTATACAAATTCGAAATAGGAATTATCAAATATTACCTTTAATTCGAGCCAGTAAATTCAATTAAATTAAGTAAATTTAGGGAAACAACATTTAACATTTTAGAGACATAGACATTTTTGAAATTTTATAATTATTAATTTAATTAAACGTAAAAAAATACTTAAAACTGAAAAAACGAAAGAAATGCGTTTATTTTGAAGAAAAAGCTTCAAATTTTATTTTCCTTTGTCTGGTCTTTCTGTGAAATATAACATGATGAGTCATTGTTTACACAGCTGGGTGGCCTTGAACACAGCTGGAGTTGGATTTCCCGGGAAAATCGCAATAAAATTTTTTCGCGCGGGAAAAAAATTCTGAAAAAATTTGGGGACCTAAAAAACATTCCAAAAATTCAAAAAAAATTTTTTTTTTCAAAAATGGCCTTAAGGACCACGTTTTTCGTAACGCTATGTAGGCTTGACGAGTTAACACGTCAATGGAGACTGAGGGGTTAAGTTGATTGGTCAAATCATTATAGTTGCAAACCCAGATGCATTGTAAATAATCTCATCATGCTTAACAGTATATGTAACCAAGTGAGTATGATGTATTTCTGCTCGCCTTTCGAGTTTGCTCGATGGGTCTAACTAGAGACTATCAATTATGTGAGTTATAGTAACACGAGTGAATTCAATGATGTCAGTTCGAGTACAATATGAAAAATTTGAACTAAAGCCCCAGGAAAGCCTTCAACCTCAACTGATGACACTCACATTCAGAAAATCTGAGTTGTACTGTATGCTTTGAAATTTTGCCTCAAGGTCAAACAGTCAACCGTCAGTACTACAAAGGTGTTTTGAAACAACTGAGTGAAAAAACTGGCTCCTGTGATTTTTTCTTGTTTTCAAAATTAAAATCAGTGCTGAAAGGATGCTGTTTTGACACAGTTGATGACATTAAAACAATTTTGTCACAAACATTGAAGGGCAGTCCGAAACAAGCTTACCAGGACTGCTTTGCAAAGTGGAAACACACTGGGATAAATGTGTGAATAGGGAAGGAGAGTACTATGGAGGGGACAAAGACCAATAATCTGTAACTTGAAGAATAAAAATTAAAAAA
>NW_019387277.1:1842-14209 GCF_000671375.1 Centruroides sculpturatus | reverse complement strand
GTTGAAAGTGGCTTTCTATTTCGAATGTTTTGTTCGAATTTGTTCGAATTAAATTCGAACTAATATTCGAATTTTATATTCGAATATTGGTTCGATTATAGAACGATTGTAAACGTTCCAGAAACGTTGAAAATAGTTCGTTTGACTAAACGTAAAAATTCTCTAATTAGTCTGGAAACGGGCGACCTAATTCTTGCATTCTGTGAAAACGGGTAAGATTAGCTATAATGTAATTATCTTAATCTTCACTATAGTTACTTTTTGCCCAGCGAAGCGGGTCCTTGCAGCTAGTATATATATATGTGTGTCTATTTATTTAGACTAAATGTTAAATATAAGGTAGACATATGTGACAGTTCCGAAGAAGCTGCTGTTGACCAGGATTAATTAAATGGCACGTTCCTGCAATCTAGCTACTGCAGGCCGAAACTGGAGAACGGCTCGAGGAAGAAAGAACATCTTCTCATCGTTCTATGTCGATCGGATGTCCGCACTGAGGATCATGTGATATAATGATCAAGGGGAACTGGGGCTACCAGGTCACCTAAGGAGGAACGAACCGACCCAGGGTTGAAACGCAGCAGGCAAACGCTCCCGCATGTTGCAGTAGTAGGATGGCATCTGTGAATAAGCGGCGTGTTCGGTCTCTTCCGATACGATCGAACCTGTACCCGGATTCACAAATACCTTGTATTGTAACTTACGACGACTCATCGTAAGTTGCCAGAGGCGAATAAACTGTTATTCACAAAGCACATCGTAAGCTACGTTATTGTAAAAACTCTCTGTTTTTTTAATTTACGGCGAAGCTCAGTGTAATAAAATGGCTGTCTGTTTTCTTTAATCAAGAGCGTTTTGTAAAGGACAGGTTTAAGATGAATCTACTTATATTTTTTTAACAAAAACCTTGCAATACAAATACAAAAACAAAACATGAATTTATCCTCATTTGAACGAAAACCGGTTTATAATTTCTTAATAAAGAAATTACAGTAGACCCCTATAAAACGGGTTCTTATAATTACGATTCCTATAAGACAGCGAAAAAATTGCGACGGTATCTATAAAAAACGGTAAAAAACACTCCTATAATAACACCATGAAGAGATTACTATCGTCTGTACAGTATGTAAATTACGTACCGTAAGTCTAATACAGTACTGTAATTTTATACATTTCTTGTGAAAGAAACATTTCTTATTCAACGGCGATAAAAATTATTTATATTAATGATGTCTCCAAAGTTCAGTGAAGTTTTCGCAGAAAAATAACATCAGAAATCGGCCGCTGTTTGCTGAGCTGTTCCGCGACGAAAACAAGCTTGAGCAACGGCGATGTCGAATGGTGCACATTCGGTAAGTAATCCTACAATCTTTCGTTTATAGCGTAGTTTATACGGATTATTCCCCCCCAAAAAATATAGGTATTTTGGAAATGTTGAGTCGGATTAGTCTAGAATCGATTAATTTTATGGAAGAAAACATTTCAAACAGTCCGTAGTCCGTAAACGTGACACGTGTCGGGCTGTGATTGGAAGGACTCGTAAGAAATCGAATTCCTAAAGAATGGAATGTATCTACTGTCTTATAGGGGGGTCGACTGTATTGGAAAAATATTACTGAAAATTCTTATCATAATTTTGCTGAAAGAATTTGACGTATAAGTTTGTAACAGGAATTTCGTAATGACCTGTATATTTTAAGGTGTTACACCTTGCATAACAATTTTCAAAAAGTAATTAGGCTGATATGACAGTATACCGAATTTCCGATTTCTAGTGTAAATGCATTGGAAAATTTCAATTGACTTTCGGTAAATATTTTCCAGTTTTTTTTTATTTTCTTTAAAACAAGAATAATCTGAATTATCTTCACAGTGGCAGGAGTAACGAAGCCCCTACCCCTTCGACCGTTTATTATGTATGTTCAGGAAGTTTAAAAACAAAGATAAGAATTGATTGCTTGTGCAGGGTGAGGAGTCGCTTTAGTTTAATGTCCCTAATAATCTAATATTAGTTCGCCAATCGTCGCGTATTTTATTCAGATACGAAGTTCTCCTTGTACAGTTTTCTTTACTTGAATTTCTTTGCGTTAATTTCTTAGTAGTAAGTGATAGCTGCATTAGTGTTACAAACTCAAAATTTAAATTTATAGCTAAACATTTTTAAAAAAAATACCTGAGTCGCATTACATCCATTATAATTGGTAGCTTTTTTACAGCTAGATAGCATTATAAAAACAGCAAGGACACTGCAATTTAGGTAATTTGCATAGCTGGATCGTTCATATGTCCACTGAATGTAGAAAGAAATAAGCTAAATTGGCAACCAGTTGCATTGATTGTTTAATTTCATTACCAGTGTAGTAAAACTTAGAGGAATGTTGTTGCTACAGACACGTAACAAAGTTAACATAAACATTTCATTAATTAACATCATGTAGTCAGCGCCGTAACTAGCCTTTTATGAGCGCGGTGCGAGTTTCTGTAACTATGCGCCAAAACTATGACCAAAACTTGGTCTCGGTCATTTCTGCGCTCCCTAGGGTCTGCGCGCCCTGTGCCCGGACACCGCCCTAGTTACGGCACTGCATGCAGTTTCAAAACACAATAAACTGAAAATAATTAATAAAGTCTCTAATTATGAGTTACACAAAAGTGCAAAGACGCAGTTACACATAAATTAAATTCAAATGTGTAATATGTATTTCAAATTCTCTTAAATCGAGGTTTTCCTGTACGAATTTTCAAATCCTCTGATGTCACTCAAGGACTAAAATTAAAACAACGCTACAACTTGTGAGTCTGGCATTCATAACTTAAAATTAATCTAGTTTTTCGATGATGACAGGAAAGTGTAGCAAATCCTGTCATGTGACTTATGAACGACACTTTTCCGAGTCACGTTTCAGGTGTCACGCAATTAAACGTGACATCCTATGAAAAGAATTAAGAAAAATAACATATTAAACTGCCAATAACATTATATTCTATGTAGAGAACCATATATAACATTTGTAAAGAAGTCTGCGTATGATTGAAAAAAAACATTCACAGGTAAAGATTAGCAAATAGGTGTATGGACAAAGAAATTGTTAAACATATACTTTTATATAAATATAATTAAGTAATTATTACAAAAGCTTATATTAAAATACACATTGAGTTCAAAATTAACATTTTGAGAATATCAACTTTTGCCACTCGAAACTGTCCTGTGGTTTAGAAGACCAGAAAATACGAAATGGAGTGAACTGGCTATCTGAAAATATTCAAAAATTAAATATATGAATACAAAATTTCCATAATTAATAATATAAAATGTAGTTAAATATACTTTAATGGGAAATTTCTTAATAGCGTTGAAATAATCATTTAGGAATAAGCATAGAGATACTTTACCAAATCTCTTCATAAAATTCAACATCTGTAAAATAATTAATTGACATTATTATATCTAAATTTTACAAAAAATAAACATTTATTTATTAAAAAAAGAATTTAAAATACTTTAACTTTAATTTCTGTTCTAAACTCAGATCTCAATCAGCAAATCTTATATCTTGAAAGGATGTTTGCATCTAAAAGAGAAAAACGAAAGAAAAACGTTTGATTAAATTCGTAAATTAAATTATTTTTATTTATTTAATAAAATTTCTTACGTTTTTGTATAAAAACAGACGCCGATAATCCTACTAAAATACATAAAATAGTTATTACAGCACAAATCATAAAAATACTTTCAATGCGAATTTCACTTTCGAGAAGATAGAAGTAAAATAAAGTAGACACGTCTTTGTTCCCGTTGGCACGCGCCTAGTGCCGATTAAGCACCAATCGATTTTTAATTAGTTCGTGTAAAAATTCTAATTGTGTGAAAAATCTGGGAAAATTATTACCTGTCTAATTTTTCTTGAATTTTACAATGGACAATTTAGTTTTTGCTTAAAGCGTTTCATTATTTTTATTTTATTATTGGTGCCGAATCGGCACTATGGCGCGCGTGATCTCAGATTTCAAATTTTCTGCCAGTCGCTGTTACTAAAAATAGCCACAGCAGCGGCACGCTCGCTTTTTCGCTAATAATCGAGGTTATTTTAAAGCGAATTACTTTTAAAAAATTGAAATTTGGCCGGAAATAATTTAATTTTTCCATTGGTATTTTAAAATCACTTTATAAAATTATATAACATCGCGCCTCATATAATTTTTGTATTTTTTTGTATTATATGTAATTTTATGAATATTAAAAGTGAGCGACTGTAATATATAAATTAAAGAATTTTCTTTTATTACCTGCATCTAGGCGCGTATGTATCCAGCAGATACATAGCTGGTTTTTTTTTGAATTTCTTAATAATAAAATAGTTGAAGTACGGTCTTTTTAGTATTTCTCATCTGATATATTCTGAAGCGATTCTCACAGTAGTTCTAAAGTTTATAACTTTTTTTCAGAGAAATTTTACGAAAACCAATACCTTATCATTACCTGCAGTAAATTCTCTCGCAGTGTGAGAGCGCTGTACTTACGCGATTGTTATGCGCAAAAATATGGATTAAATAAAATAACTATGTATAATATTTAACCTTTACTATAATGCTATACATTATATCTTTTTCTCCTGGTTTCAATGACAGGACCAATCCCAAAACATTTCAAATAAGTCATTGCAGCTTTTTTTGAAAACGCGATTTTTCCGCTGCGGTGTTATTGTTCTGCTGCCTCGCGATTAGTTATATGATAAAAAATCTAATACTTTCTATTTTGCAACAGTTAAAATTTATGTTCATAACGTAGCAATACCATTTAGGTATTGTAAACAAACACTTATTTAGTAATTTTATAAATATTTCTTAAAGAATTAAATATANATATTTAACCTTTACTATAATGCTATACATTATATCTTTTTCTCCTGGTTTCAATGACAGGACCAATCCCAAAACATTTCAAATAAGTCATTGCAGCTTTTTTTGAAAACGCGATTTTTCCGCTGCGGTGTTATTGTTCTGCTGCCTCGCGATTAGTTATATGATAAAAAATCTAATACTTTCTATTTTGCAACAGTTAAAATTTATGTTCATAACGTAGCAATACCATTTAGGTATTGTAAACAAACACTTATTTAGTAATTTTATAAATATTTCTTAAACAATTAAATATATAAATTATAGAATTCATTACTAGCAATACTAGTTGTCAAATCTGAAACAAAACATTCCCCTAGTACAAGAAAACAATTTGTTAGTTATTCAACCCATTACTGACAAAGAAAGGAGTTTTTGAAAACTAACAAGTATTAAAAAAATTAGCCGTTTATTTATTGTACAGTACTTCACAGTGGGGGACCGGCAAAGTCTATTACTTTCGCAGGAGAAAATAAACAAAGCTTTACTACCCTAAATTTGAAAAATAATACGATCCTGTGAAATGTAACAAATCTGATGTCAATAAGAGAAATTTGAAATTATTTATATCGAGTTGATATTTGATAAGTTTTTGTTTTTGCATTTTTGATAAGTTTTTGTTTTTGCATTTACAAATCAAATTTCAGAAAATATAAATTAAAACCTCAGATTTTACTCATAAGTATTTTATACTTTTAGATAGTAGAAAAAATGTAGAAATCGAAAATATAATCGTAATCGAGCATATATATAAGTAAAAACATGAAAATTGCATTAAAATAACACACTTTGTCGAACGTCTCAGATGAAAAAGTAATTGAATCGAGTCCCGCCGCCATATTGATTAACTCGCGATACATTCTGAGCGCGTCGCATTGCATCAAATTAAATAATTTATAAAAATTAAAATAATAAACACGTATATAAAAAAAATTTTTCGGACAGACTACGTCTTGAAATTAATTTTCGTAAAATTCCAATCAGACGAGATTCTATAATTGACATTTTATACCAAACATCAGTTTGATTTGAAGGTATACGTCAACAAAATGGGTGGGCGATCTATCAACGGCGATGTTCTCGAATCACTTTCTGTGGTAAAATAGTTTTCTGTCAATGTTAGACAAGCGAAGAAATCTCAGAGGATTCCACGTGGCCATTCCGTTAAGAATCACATGAAGCACTGAAGTAAAGCGTTAATCTGTGATCAATTAGTTAGCATGTTCAATGGACTTATTCATCTGGCCAATAACAATAACAGGGCGCTGGATCCTGAGAGATTGGTAGTGAATATTTTGCTTTTGTGTTTTTCAAAGTTTTTTGCTATAATTCTTATAATTTGTCAGGGTTGTTATATATTTTTGGAAAGCATTTTTTCTTACTGATCAAGAATATATCAAGTTTGTTAAAATTGGATGATTTTCACGATTTTACACGTTTTTGAAAACCCCGATTTTTCAGGCTCGATTATCCGGACCATCAACCGGAATTTATCCGGGATATTTTATCGCGCTAACAACGTGAGTACATTTTTAAAATTTAGAGGTTTTAGACCCAGTAGTTAAGGAGTTATCTCTTACTTCCGGTTAAATTTCGGTGGGTTATAACTCGCTTTCAACTCGTTATTTCCGAAAAGTTTTTGGGTGTCTCTTAGAAGATATCAAACGTGACTTTTTCCCAAAATTTCATGCTAATATCTCCAATAGTTTTTAAATTATCGCTGTTCTACAAAATTTTGGAATTTCAACACTACAGTACTGTTCCATTGCCGGTAGTCAAAGCAACCAACGCTCAATGACTTCTTCTACAGGAAACTTCTAGAACTTTTTCCGGAAGTTACATTTTCTTCGTTAACTTTTTTTTTAATTTTAAAACCTATTATTTTGATTGGTATGGAATCTGAGGTCAAAACATTTCACGACACTGCCTATGGCATTATCGATGAGATTAAACAATATTCCAAGCATAACCCGAATGCCAAATTAGGAGTGGAATGTCACTTAGCGTATGTACTGACACAATTCATCAGAGTAGTAGAACTGGCGGAAAGTACTTTTAAGAAAAATAATCTATATGATTATATTGAACAGACACTCTCAGGATTAGCTACTAAAGATGATTTAAAGAAATTCAAAGATGCTCACGTTGATGAAACTACAAAAATCCTAATGGATATTCAACAAACAGTACAAAATCAGAGGAAAACCTCTTTTGATGATCTAACTAGTAAAAAAGTTCCTAGCATTCCTAGCTATAAAGATATCTTACAAAAGAGAATAAAACAAACTAAAATTATAGACGAACCACCTCCACCTGCATATACTGTATTAGTATATAGTGATAATAATAGAGCCACTTCTGATGAAACGAAAAGTACTTTAACTAGTAACGTGAGACCTGATAAGCTTGGCATAGGCATACGTCGAATAAGGAAAATTAGGAATGGTGGAATTGCAGTAGATTTAAATCATAAGAGTGAGGTAAACTACTTTAAAGAGAATGTCGAACGAATTCCAGGTTTAGTATCACGTTTGCCAAAAAAGAGACTACCATTAGTCAAAATTGCTTCCGTTCTGAAAACCATTAATAAAGAGGACCTTGCATTAGACATTTTTGAGCAAAACCCGTACATTTTCCTCACCTATACTGAACGCACTTTTGTTGAAAACGTTAACATAAGGTTTCCGCTTAACCAAAAAAATGAAAATCATATTTCCTGGATTATTGAAGTATCTCCACAAATTAGAGAAAATATGATAAAAGCGGGAAAAATCCATCTTCTTTGGACAACCTGTCCTGTCTTTGACTTTCTCCCTATAACACAGTGCTATCGCTGTTTATCATTTGGACATTTTGCGAAAAATTGTTCTTTAAAAGAAAATGTGTGTAGCCATTGTAACGGAAATCATTTATACAAAGATTGCCAAAACAAACATGACTCACCGAAGTGTGCTAACTGCTTAAAAGAAAACAGAGTACAGAATTGTCACAACACAATGGATAAAACTTGCCCAGTGTATCTAAGAGAAAAAACTAAATTCCAACAAAGAACTGACTACATAATACAGTGATCTGCGAGGCTACTTCACAACTCAACGATTAACCGGTGTCTGGAGATTGTGATCTGACATTTGTATTTTGGAACTGTAGAATGTATATCGCTGTATAATATTTGATTATTGTATAATTTTAATTAATGATCTTAGTTCTTTCTAATAATTGTTACTAAGAACCATACATTTTGTCATATAAATTATATGTACTGTACTTAGCATACTTTGAATTTCCTTTATTGTTTGTACTTTGGTGTCATTGACACACTTTTAATGTCAAGTATTTCTCTAAGATTGGCAAGTTGCTGATTATTGTACTTATTTATTGTGTCTTATGTATTGTATAATCGAGTATATGTATTTGATAATAATGGTGAACTTTACATGTTTTTCAATACTAACAGCAGCTTGTCATGAATTTGTACATAGTTGTATATAGATCAGTTAACTTGTTTTGTTTTTATTTTGATTTTCATGTTATTAATGTACTATTTTATGTATTTTATTTCTTATGTTATTTTAATTCTTCATCATTAGAGTTATGTGTACAACATCTATACCTGAGCATTGTAATTTCTTTGTGTACAACCGGTAATGCAACAAAGCGGGGTCGGTCTGTATATATATATATATATATATATTATATATGTTCAATAAAATAATGAATGAATAAATGAATGGCCAATAACAGACCCAAAACTCATTAAAATCTTCAATTAAATGGTATATAATGACTAATTATAAATACAATTTTTATTAATTACGTAAAAGAATTTTTCTCCTATCTTATTTTTCACATAGAATTCCATTTTTCATTTGGTTTTAGGTAATAAAACATTTATTTAGTAGAATTTGAAGGAATATTAATGCGAAATTTATATTTTATGGAATAATAATAATAACAAATTAGGAAGAAGACGAAGAAATCATAAGACATGATCTGTAGGTACAAACTTTCGATTTTATTCTACAGCCTAACGTAGATTAGGGTTTACAAATGAAAGTCTTGTAGTCTCGGACTTTACAAATATACACAGTAGGAAGTAATTAACAGATGACACAATGGCAATCTGTCTTTTACGTAGCTCTTCGTCTAAAAATATAAACCATTTCAAATGCATAACAAATAGGCACATTAACGATTTTATTATCATTTTTAAATACTTAATGGTAATAATTGTTATGAATTTTTTAAGCTTTGTATTGAAATTTATCATTTACCGAAATGCTACAAACAGAAACATTTTAATTTTCTATAGTATCTTTGACTCTCTGATCTTAACTTGCCGTTATTTCGAGAAAATAATTTTTTGAAAAAGATTTATTTATCGTAGTGAGGTGTATTACAGAAACCGTTGCTTAGCAAACATGAAATCGTACAAGAATCCTTGATATGAATATGTGGATTTTCACAAATGCATGTTGTCTTCAAGATTTCAATTACAAATGAGGCAGTTGCCCGCGAAGAACTCAGTTGTTTCACTGATGGTGAAGAAACTGTTTCGTAGTTTTTCAGTTTCTGAATATGTCAGGCTTTACGCACAACTTCTTATTTACATGGTATGATGGGTTTTTAGCCTTCACTACTGAGTAATCTCTTTCACACAATCTACAATACACGAAATCGTGCATGTAAAAGAGTGATGAATTTAAATACGATATTTGAATTTACTGCGTGAATTTAAGCTGAAAATATATAATTTTAATTAATATTTTTATATGTCTACAAATAAGAATTTCACTTATTGAATGTATCGTGTATTGAATTCAATAAAAATCAAGATCTGTTCTTTAATGCTTAAATTATTTTGAAACCAATTACACCGTATATTTTTTAATATTATGAAGATCATGACAGAATGTTAATGTCGATTTTAGTTTTTACTGTAGAAGCTGTATAGCATTTTAAAATATATCGAATGTTTATACGTATAGAAATAAACGAACAAATCAAAACATTACATTCCCAAAAACTGCGCGGAAAATCTGATAACTTTTATTCCACATTAAATGGAATAGATGTTTTCTCTTTGTAGGACACTACGTAATGTATACATGAACATTTCACTCAGCGCCGCTGCAATTCCAAATACGTTTTACTCTTCTATTAAAAATAAATATTTCTTTAACATGAAATTCAATGAAAAATTGTTCATTAGTTGTGTGAATTTTATGCCAGGGATGTGTCTACTAAAAACTTAACAGTTTTAAACAACAAATTCATGGCGTGGTAAAAAAATTTTGAAAATCTTTTGTAGTCAATCTATGCAAAAATATCCTCGATAAAGATACTTATCATTTATAACTTATTATACAGGTTTCTGTATATTAAGTTAGTTTAATAGAATTTTACAAGCAATCTTATGTTTACACTTAACAATTAAAACAAGAGAAGACAACAATCAACTAGACCTACTTTATATCTGTTCATCTCAGTTCACTACTAGATTAAATCCTGAGTGAACCACTATACTAACTTCTGTTATTAGCAACTATATGTGTCCAAAAATTATGGAACGAACAGTCGTATAATTCGGTTAAACGTCATCGCCGACTCGTGTCGCGACAGGATTGGTCGAATCTAGACTAATAGCGGATATTGTACAAACCGTTGAGTTTAAACGAGCAGCGGATGTACAAAAAACCATTTATTATTTAACAGCCATAAAAATTATATTTATATTAATGATGTCTCCAAAGTACAGCGAATTTTTCGCGAAAAAAAAATAATTTATTAGGAAACACGCGAGCGCCGTTCGATGGCAAGCTCCACGACGAAAACAAGCTTAAGCAATGGCGCCGTCGAACGGTGCACACTCGGTAAGTAATCCTACAATTTTTTGTTTATAGCATAGTTTATACGGATTATTCCCAAAAAAATATACGTATTTTGGAAATGTTGAGTCTAATTAGTCTAGGAATCGATTAATTTTATGGAAGAAAACCTTTCAATCAGCCGTAGTCCGTAAACCTCTACCCGAACTCGCAATTTAGTTTGAGGAAAAAAGTCTCTTAATGTCTACAGGATAGAAATAGTCAAAAATGAAAAGTAATCCCCTGGTGAGNGAAATGTTGAGTCGAATTAGTCTAGAATCGATTAATTTTATGGAAGAAAACCTTTCAAACAGCCGTAGTCCGTAAACTGCACACGTGCCGGGCTGTGATTGGCAAGGTCTCGTAAAATGTCAATTTCAGAAAGAACGGAACGTATCTACTGTGTTACAGGGGGTCGACTGTATTTCTAGTAAATTGTGATAAATACTCACTTCAATTGTGAACACTTTTCTCTCCATGATAGCTCCAAAATAACGGAATCCAATGTATTCTCTATTTAATTCTTTTTATGAATTAAATAACCTGAAACGATTTTTAAGTACACATTAGTTATACGAGAACATTGAATGTGAACGCCATGAACATGCTTACTTTTAATACATCCACAATTCCAAATGATATTTATCTAAACCAGGGGTGAGCAACCTTTTTAATCAATGGGCCAATTTAAATTTTAAAATTTTTTTGGCGGGCAGCACATAAAGTAACACTTATTAATAATTTACAAAACTTTATTTATAATAAACATTAGAATAAAAAATATAAAATTTAAAAAAAAGTAAAGATTTCATATACAAATTTTAATGCAAAATAAAAACAAACAATAAAAGAACAGAAAAACGAATTTACTTAAAATTTTAATGAAAAATTTGGCACTGTTTTTTCGATACAAGCTGATCAATATCAGCCGGAATTGATGAAGTAGCTGCACGTACGCAGCTTTCTAATCGTGCATCACTCAGTCTTGATCGGTGGTCATTTTTGATTAATTTAATTTCATGGTTGAAAATAATTGTTCGCAAACATACGTACTTCCGAACAGAGACATCATTTGCTTTGCATTTTTCGTCAAAAACGGAAATTTCTCAGGGCTCACACGAGATTTATAAAAATTTTCGATGTTTACTGAGAAAAATACATTTTTTAAATCGGTATCTGCATGTCAATCAGTTCCATTTGAAAGTCTTCGGGAACTGTATCCACATCGATATTAAATGGCGAGGAAGACATTTTCATGGAAACCGCTGTCTTCTCAGCTTTGAACATTTGGAATCGTAATTGAAATTCGTTGATTAAAATGTCTATATATTGTGCGTATTTTTGAGAAATAGTAACGTTTTCTTTTTCTAAATGTGGAAAGTGAGACACATTATTCTGCAAAAGATGCTGTTTCCACAATTTTAATTTGCGCTCAAAGCCCTGAATTTTATCATACAAATTGTGAATAAACTGTCCTTTGCCTTGAAGTTCCACATTAAGATCATTGAGATGCTGAGTCATGTCGATAAGAAACCCAAAATCGCACATCCATTCTTTATTACCAAAATGAGGAAAGGCATATCCCTTCATATCCA
>NW_019387277.1:0-1439 GCF_000671375.1 Centruroides sculpturatus | reverse complement strand
AAAAAATCTCTCTACCCTTGGCTCTCTAACACATCAGATATCTCTATTCCTGACATCACGGACCGCCGTATCAACGTCCTCATTAATCGCGCTAGAACAAACTCGTTGCTTACTAACCACTTTCTTTATACCCGCAACATCTGCACCACTAACCAGTGCAAATACTGCCCAAATAAAACTGATACAACCATACACCGCCTCAACGAGTGCTCAAAATTTGACGACATCAGGGGTAGAATCCTCTCCAACAACAGTCTAACAAAAAATCATCTTCTCAACATCAGCGACTGCCTCCAATTATACCCGAAAGACGTTTGCCTCCAATCCTTATCGACCTTTTTTAATGAATACAAAAATACCTACAACTACTAAATCATTTTGACTTTCCTCATCACTCCTTTTAACTGCCAACGGTCGACTAACAGTCAACTCATCCACCCCGACATGTGTACTGATTTTTCCAATCGTCTCTTCTAGTCTTTTCAAGTTTTTCAACTATAGATCACCATCTGTTTCACAACCCAACTCCACTCACCTGGAATAACTACTACACGGGGCGAAATAGCCAAAGCAGCTAACGCCTAACTTCACCGCCAGAGGGCGGCAAGCAAGCAAGCAATACTCGTTGTTATCGAGATAAGCGCTTCTCCTCAACAGGAAATAACATAAGCAAATCCTGGTGGAGGAAAAATCTATATTCTGTCGTGAGACTTCATGTTCTGAAGGATTTTCTACTTTCCTTCGATTACGTGAACATTTGGAGAAAGTACTGTACCTGTACAGTACATGGATTTGCCTGTGTAATTGAGAAGCTGGAATTCAAAAAATATGAAAGGTAAGTAAATTATCTTCTGAAATTTTAAAAATGCTGTATTTAATTAATATATCTTAAAATAATTGTTTTCATGAATATTAACAGTTCATTCAGTAGTAATTAAAAATATTATGTACTGTATTTGACAGATTTCTACGAATGGAAAGGCACAGATAAGTTGAGAATCAACTAAAGTTAACTGTGTCGTACTGTCTAAAAATTCATGGAATTTATAAATTCTACTCGTGCGGCTCTGGCACATGGGATCATGACTACGCTCAGTTCAGAAATGTACTGTACAGTACTTACAAAAGGAAAACATTCAATAACAGATTGTGCATATGAAAATGTTGCAAAATGTATAATTTTCAATAAATCTTTTTCATAAAGAAAACATCTTTCTTATGAATACTGTAGCATTTTTTCTTAGCTTTTTTTTAAGCTAATGTTCAAATAAATCATTGCAGATCTGTTAAATCAGGCTACAAAAAGTTCACTAATATTTTACTGACGATGATAATTTGTTGAAGGATTTAAATTACCAATTCAAAAGACTTTACTCAAATTACACAAGATACACTTAACTCTTAGTATTCGTCAGGGTTAGGTTTTTTAAAAATCTCGT
>NW_019387276.1:9555-13718 GCF_000671375.1 Centruroides sculpturatus | reverse complement strand
ATCATGAAATGTTAGCAAACTTTATAATTATTTCAAGTCAGAATTAGTTTATTTCTGAAAGATATAAGAAATAAGTTGCAACACTGTATATTTTCATATGTTAATTGGATATTTGAACATTAAGTTTACGCTATTGTGAGCACGAAAATTTTTAATGGAATCTTAAAATTTATGCTAATCGGTTTTTTGAAATATAAACATCCACGGAAAAAAACGGAGAGTCAGATCGGAGGTCAATGGGAAAGTTAACACTTAGTTGTCAAGACTGTACTGTCATCGTCAACAACAGACGATCAGGTGATAATTTCCCACAACGATTGTATAAACGCAAGAGCTGGAAGCTCCGGGTGATCGAAAGGAAGTTGTACTTGAAATAATGCACATGAAGTTTCCGAGTCCTTAATCCTGTCGAGAAGACAATGGACAAGGACAATGATTCTTCCTAAGGACCGTTCGTCGCATACAGTTCCTTCACACATAGAGGTATTTTCGATAGCAATCTGAGAACTTTTTCTCCACAGCTAAGAGGAATAGGCTTAGCTAAAAACTATCTTTTTTGTATAGACCTTCGTTAGTATTTAACCGCATTTAGCTTCCTATAACCTCCTGTAATTTAGATTTAGTTATATAATAAATTCTTGTTCTTGTCTGTTAAAAACTTGTCTCCTGTCACTCCGAATCACGGACACCTGCCGACTAGCTCAATCCACTCCTCATTCGTGTAAAGCCTCCAAAAGAGAAATTGGGTGAGTTTTACCAACTCGACGTGTAAGTGGCAATTAAAGTACAGACCCTGTGCCCTCGTATTCTCACACTATCATAGAGACTTCTCCTTCAGTATTGGAGCAACAGAAAAAAAAATACGAATATTAATGAATACGAATTATCTATTAATACAGCTGTATGCAATACGGAAAGTTGATCGGTCACACTTTTGTGATGAATGTTACAAGTTGTCTCTAATGTGTACGAAATACATAAAGTTTATTTTACAAACATTTAACAGATAATTAAGCTAATTTCAACTTTATTAATACACACTAAATGAACACATTCTAGTCATTTGGAAACGTAATTTTTTCACACTTCTTCTCATGCGTTGTTCTAACAACTATTTATTACGATTAGCACGTATAGCAATAACACTTCTTTATAATTTAAAAACTTTTAAAATTCGATTAATCGATCAAAAATAAGAATTTGGAATGTTACATATTTATTCTACTGAACTACACCCGAACATTTTAAAAATTTAATCAGATAAAAACTTACATCATATTATTTAATATAAATATTACATTTGTAAATATTAATTTAAACATGAATAAAATCTGCAACTAAATTTTCCATACCTGTGCATTGCGGAAACATATTCTTGATTGTCGTTAGTCTGAGAATGCAGAGAAACTCCTACTGCTATATCTACAGTGCACAGAAATAAATTAATATTTACATTTTTAAAATAAATAAATGCACGTCGTATGAAAATAATATTCAGTTTCGAGAAGGCACCGCAGAACAGAGTAATTTTACTAAAAAATACAGTACTGGACGAAATATTACCGTTTATTCTATCCTATAGTCAGCGATAGTTCTAACTGTTGTCACTAGACAGACCCAGTGATAATAAAAGTAGCACGTACACTAAAGGGAAAGTCGTGCTGTGTGTCAATCTTTTAAGCGACTAGCTCAAACAGTTTTTTTTAACACTTACACATCGCACGGCAATTAATACCGTGCGACGTAATAGTGTTAAAAAGCTGTTTGTGTTCGAGCCCCATTCAGTGTTGCTTTCGTTGAAGAAAGTTTCGTAACTTACTTTTTTTGCAGTAGCATTTGTATTTTCGACAAACACTATGAAATATTCTGTATACATTTATATATATATATTATATTTGACGTGAATAAGTGTTTAAATTTGCTTCCGCAGTAAGAAGCGATTCAAAAAACTGATTATAACAAAATCGAGGGTTAAAGTTTAACATTGCAGCTACATATCTGTCATCTACATCTAAAATTTTATTAAATCACTCGATAGTTAAATAGTTGAATACTTATGGTGAATATATACGGTTTTAAAGTTAAAAATTAAGAAAACTCAATACAATGTCGGCCTATATTCGTCGAAAATCCAAATCAAAATAAAATATAGAAATCGTGTACGTTTGAACAGGGCTTTTTGAGAGAAATCTAGTGATACCCATTAAAGCGGTGCCGGAAACGTAAAAAACAAAAATATCCGAAGGACTTCTTACTGTTAAGGAATGATTATTACATATAATACGCTCAAAGAAAATGTTACTCGTTAACGTACACGTATTCAAATAAAACACACGGCCGTGTTCCGAACACAGCCACACTCCAGAAATGTGTGGCTGTGTTAATTTAATGTATAAAATGAATTTTTATACATTAAAAATTCATTTTATACATTAAAAATTCATTTTATACATTTTTACGTTATAAGCAATAACAGGGCAAAATAAATACTCATTTAATGTTTACGTATAAACAAATAATTATTTATAATTTTTAAATAAATATTTTACATTAGAAGTACCTGCAATAATATCGAGAGTGCAATTTTTCATCCATTTCAGGACATCGAATATTTCATTTTCCTGCAATTGTTTGAGTTTTTCCACTAAGACGTTTGAGTGCTCCATAAATACATTTTGATCATCTTTCACATTTCGAAGATGAAAATGTGGAGCTAAATATTTTCTTCTTCTTCTCCAATTATCGTCAGGACTTTATTTAATTAAATTCAAAAAACTGTAAACAACGATATTTATACTAAATATCAAATAATGCATTACCTGTATAGAATACTATTTAGTCCGAGAGTTGGCTTGAAGAAATCATACGTAGAATCCTTGTTGATTAAACTGTTGCTTCTTAACACTTCCTACAAAACATAATGCTGTATATTTCCATTTATAATGAATATATTACATAACTAGGCATGTTATATTGCAATTGTTTGAGTTTTTCCACTAAGACATTTGAATGCTCCATAAATACATTTTGATCCTCTTTCACATTCCAGAGATGAAAATGTGGAGCTAAATATTTTCTTCTTCTTCTCCAATTGTCGTCAGGACTTTATTTAATTAAATTCAGAAAACTGTAAACAACGATATTTATACTAAATATCAAATAATGCATTACCTGTATAGAATACTATTTAGTCCGAGAGTTGGCTTAAAGAAATAATAAAAAGAATCCTTGTTGATTAAACCGTTGCTTCTTAACACTTCCTACAAAACATAATGCTGTATATTTCCATTTGTAATGAATATATTACATAACTAGGCATGTTATATTACCTTTGAAGATTCTGGATGTAAGAAATGAATTAATTTATATTCAAATATGTTCATACAGACTACTTTATCGTTTGGAAATACCAGAGAGAGTCCACTAAGTGTATTTGAAACTACTGGAAAGATACGAAAAATATTTATGCATTTATAATCAGTCAAATTACCCAACAAAGTATTAATGACATACATATGTTAATGTGTAAATTGTGGTATTGCTTGTTACGTTGACAAAATACAATGTTCCAGATGAATGGTAAAAAGGACATAGACGAAAGATTCATTTTCGGCTCCTGACCATTGTCTTTATTTTCAGAAAGATTCATATCTATTATAAAAATAACAGAAGAAATTATAACAAGCAGAAACTGTACATCGATGGGTAAAAAAGAGCAGCTTCCCCCTCTAAAAATAAAATTAAAGTATAGTAATTGACACACAGCGCAAACATACCAATTTAGTATCAGTTTGAATAGCGAATATGCGACTAAACTAGAGCTTAGAACCATCTTTCGAGATTAATTTAAAACTATTTCGCTGTTCGTTGCTATTGTTACACTCAAAAGAACGATGAATTGCCCTTCTCTACTTCAGATACTGAGTACTCCGCTATGTCAAGCATTGTAATTTGACTCCTTATAGTACTCAAAATTTATAAAATCTTTAAAGTTTGGATTTGATTAGTAATGGATAACATTCTAAACTGCTCTTTGCATTGTTGAAAAGCTGCAAATATTGTCGTCGCCAAATCTTTCACGTTGCATAAATGTTAAATTTTATTTCTAACACATTTTCGGACAAGAAAATGTGTTAGAAATATATTAATATATTAATATATAT
>NW_019387276.1:1952-7801 GCF_000671375.1 Centruroides sculpturatus | reverse complement strand
TTATTATAAAATTAATTTGCAATAATAATTTTTACAATTTGTTCTAATATCCGAGTAAATTAAAACACAACTTATAATAATATTATAACAATAAGGCAAAGTTTAATATATTCTTTGTAATTATAAAATTCATTATTATAAAATTAATTTACAATAATCATTTTTACAATTTGTTTTAATATGCAAGTAAAATAAAACACGACAACTTCAAAAAATATTATAAAAAATATTTTTAATAATAATAAATTTTTTAATCTTATTCAATCTTTGACACCAAAAGAAGTTTGATGTCTAAATAATTGTAGTTCTAGTTTTAAATAGATTTTTGTCTATAAAATTTAATCCGTGAACTTTTTTGCTATAAAATATACTTGATACTTTTTAACAAAATCTATATAAATGTCTTTTACAGCTTCTATAAAACTGTCTAATGTTTTTATGGTCAACTGTCGATAACTCGAAATGCTTCAAAATCTATTAGCATCGCATTCTGTAATTTATATAAATAAAAATTAGAATTAGTTTTATTTTATATTTAATAAAAAAATAACAATAAGATTTTATACATAGATATTTTTTACTGACCATATAGAATGTTCGTTGATATACCAAATTTCATTTCTTCCTATTATTGATATTATATTTAATTATTTCATCCATTTTATTACATTGTTAATGTCAAATGTATAAAAATACAATTCTTCAAATTTACATTGTAATTCACTTGAAATAAAATTTATATTTTTAAAATTAAAAATAACAAATTAGTTACTAAAATGAAATGAAAGTAAAAGATTATAAAGTATAAGAATTTAACTCAAATTGTACAAAAGAAATAATAATATTAAAAAAGCATCTTTCTTCAAATCAAATTTATACTGTGTGATCAAACCAACTTATTAAACTTTAATTTACTATATGGTTTATACTAAAATTATAATTTTTTTGAAATAATATTTATTTAAGTGATAAACTCTAACTAAAGATATTGAATTTATAAAATGAAACGCTGATTATATACCTTTTCTTTCAGAAACTCGTCTCACTTCAATGTAAATTATCATATATCAACCAAGTGCAAAAATAAATTTTACTACAATAGTACAGTTTATTTTAAAAATAACTTATTTAACTAAAAACATAATAAAATTGTAACACTATTTGCATTAGTTATATATTAAAGTAGGTACAATTAGATTAGTTTTAAATATATTTTAAAAATTTATATGTATGATTACATTTATTTATTAAATATTAACTTATTATCAATAAATATTATTATTTTAATTAATTTATATACATTTAAATTTATAACGGACATCGTTTCGGATCGTATTTCGTAACAACTTTGAACCACATTCCGTTAGGGGATCGTTACCTAAAGAAGAACCGTAACAATTCGAAAACGTTTGTAACTGTTGTAGAGTGTGATGATACGCACACCGGTAAAAGATTTATAGATACGAGTTCGTGTTATTTAAATTTATATTAATGAGTATTTGTTTAAATATAATTAAAAACTGTTTAAAGAATATTAAACTCCAAGAAAACAAAATCTGAGTGTAATTGCTTAAAATTTGTTTTTCATATGATAGATATAAACCATGCAAATAATTGTCAAGTCTTGCCGATTTTTTATGTCTAACTGTTAAATTAAACAAATTAATTGATTCATTATAAAAATCAGTTTACCGAACTCCAGAATGTTCTGCTATAAATATAAGCTCTCTGAACAGAATGTTAAGCAGAAATTTTCGTCGTGAAGCATAAATGCCTCGAAATCAATAATCGAATATATTAAAGTTTTGTTTATTATAACAAAAATTACAGCTCTAATTATATTTAAATTCAAAAGATATTGACAGGTTTTTACTACAACAGTTATAGAATGATCCCAATAAAATTTATAAAACCAACTTTCAAAAATTGTTCGTGGAATAACATAGTTCATCAAAGTTTTATATTTTATAAACTCATGAATATAGTTTAAAATTTTACCACCTTCATAAATTGATATTGAACTTGTGAATTTTCGAAAGATTTACTTTTATGTAGAGTATGTCTAAGCCAAAAAGTAAGTTTTCTTGAACTATTTAAAATATTTTACTACAAACCTAAACTTCCAGAACAATGTGTTAAACAGATATTTTTATTATAATGCATTGCAAATGCCTCAAAACCAATAATAAGTCATATTAAAATAATAATAATAATAAATACTTATTTTCAAAATTTATCAAAACAGAATTCTATATTATATGAGTAGTAGTGGTTTGGGTGGCACTAATCACAAAATTAACTTTTTGAGTAAATTACTATCGAATAAATTAAAATTGCAAATAAAAATTTGTTGAATAGAATTATTTCAGATCACAAAATTAATTTTTCGATCACAAATCTTAATTTTAATTCAACAATAAGGCTGTATTAATTATTAAATTTAAATTAAATTAATTTTATTATAACAATAGAACAAACTTTTTGTATTAATTATTAAATGTTTTAATATCGAATAAAATTAAAACACAATAATTGTATGAAATAATATAAAACTGAAATTATCTCGATAAAGTTTTTTATTTTTACGTTACAGTTTATTTAAGTGTTTCCACTTTTTCCTTCAGTTTATCTAAAGCAAGAAAATTCTGCACCTAATAATTTTTCTGGATATAAATTATTTTCAGATCAAAAATTTCTCGATTAAATTAAGATTATAAATATTTAGAAAACTTTTTATTTTATTTTAGTTTTTATAAAATATCTTGTAACAATAAGGCAATATTCATTTTAGATATAATAATTTCAGATCAAATGATCAGGAATAATATTTTTAGTATTTAGAAAACTTTTGTGTTCAGTTCATTGCTTCATATAAAATTAATCTGCAATAATAATTTTTACAATTTCTTCTAATATCCGAGTAAATTAAAACTCGGCAACTTAAAATAATATTTTAACAATAAGACAAAGTAAAATAGATGAAATAGTTCAATATAATATTTATTTAAATTATATTTGTTACTTATTTATTAAAAATCGCAACGAGAACAATGCTTTTTTTATATAATATTTGTGGCAATAACAATTTTTTAAATATTTTCCGATGTTTGACACTGAAAAAGTTTAATGTCTAAATAACTGTAGCTCCAGTTTTTGAAAAGATTTCTTTTTTTTTATCTATCTACCTTTAAATAAAAATAATTCGTTATACATTGTAAAATGATTTAATAACTTCTTGTAAATTACTACAGTATGTTTAACCCAACCAGTTATATCCGATGTTTTTCATCTATAAAATTTAATCCATGAATATTTTTTGCTAGTGAAATTGACTTGCCATTTATCTTTCGCCTATAATTGATATTTTTTAATAGAATCTATATAAATGTCTATTACAGCTTTTATAAGACTGTGTAATGCTTTTATGGCCAACTGTCGGTAAATAATTTCATGCTCTTTCTCTTGAAATGCTTCAAAATCTATTTGAATCGCATTCTGTAATTTTATATAAATAAAAATTAGGATTAGTATCATTTTATATCTAATAACAAAATAACGAAAAGCTTTCATACATAAATATTTTTTTACTAACCATATTGAATGTTTATTGATATACGAAACGTCTTGTCTTCCTATTTTTGATATTATAACACGATTATATTCAATTATTTCATCCATTTTATCAAATTGTTAATGTAAAATCTGTAAAAATATAATTCTTAAAATTTATATTGTAATTGAATTGAAATGAAACTTATGTTTTAAAAATTAAAAATATTTAGTTACTAAAATTAAATGAAAGTAAAAAAGTATAAAGTATAAGAATTTAACTCAAATTGTAAAGTAGCAATAATAATAATCTTAAAAAAGAGTCTTTCTTCAAATCAACTTTAAACTGTGTGTATCTAACAAACTCATTAATCTTTGAATTACTATATGGTTTAACTGATAAACTATAATTAAAGATATTAATCTTATAAAATGAAACTCTGATTATACACATTTTCATATTTTTAATTATGAACTCATATAATAATTTAAATTGAAGTAAGATATCAATAAACTTTAAGAATAAATTTTACAACAATAAAATAATTTATTTTAAAAACAACTTAATTAAAAAAGTTAACTAAAAACATAATAAAATTGTAACTCTATCTGAATTAGTTATATATTAAAGTATGTACAATTAGATTAGTTTTTAAATATATTTTAATCAATTTCTATACATTTAAATTTATAATAAGAAGTATTTATTTAAATATAATTAAGAATGAGTTTAAAACATATAAAATTTCAAGAAAACGAAACTCTGATTGTAATTTCTTAAAATTTGTTTGTAGAAAGGACTGGCAGAATTACAATTTAATAAAAAGTAAAATACATCTGGATACGAGTCCAATTTTTCTTGCCATGTCTAATCACCCGGAAAAACTATTTCCATGCAGAGACAACATTTCTTTAAAATCTATGCCTCTGCACAAATATGTAAAACAGTTTAAAATGTCCGCAGGTGACAATCCCAACACAATTAAAGATGTAATATTTGTTTGTAGAAAAGGGCTGGCAGAATTACAATTTAATAAAAAGTAAAACATTTAAAAATGATCTTGAAATATTACTGAATTAGTTTCATATGATATAGAATACTGTTTCAATAAATTCTGAAGGTAAGTATTTATTATTAGTATTACTTTAATATGAGTGATTATTAATTTTGAGGCATTTGCAATGCATTACAATAAAATTCTTAGCTTAACACACTGTTCACAGAGCTTAGGTTTGTAGCAGAACATTCTAGAGTTTAATGAACTGATTTTTATAACGAGTTTTTTTTTAATTTAACAGTTAGACATAAAAAATCGGCAAGACTTGACAATTANTACATTCACACCTAATCTCTCGTTCGAAAAACATTATAAAAATTCACTAAGTAAAGCAAAAATTGCAATAAATAATTTAATTGGTCTATTCTGCAAGGCAAAAATAAAGAACCTACGTATACATTTTCAGCTTTTTAATTCGATTGTGATGAACTTAATGAGATATGCTGCTTCAATTTGGAGCATGGAAAAATTTAATGACTTTGAGAAAATACAGAATATATTCATACGTAAGATATTCCAGCTAGAATATAATATCCCGGGTAGTGCCTTAAGATTAGAAACACATAGATTTAGAATAAATACTATACTAATAAAAAGATATTTAAAGTTTTTACAAAAAATTATTAAGGCTGAAGATATAACAACAAAATTGCTGTTCTTACTACATCACAAATCAAGGGAAACGGACTTAAGACGAAGTTGGATAATTCAGTTATCGAAGATAGTTAATAAATATGGATTTTCTATTAAACTGGTTATGGATCGTAATTATGATATAGAGCAATATAGTAAAGAAATAATACATAGAGTTATGGAATACTCTATTATCCAAGACGTGGAAGATATACGAAAACGAGAAAATACAAGCTGGTATGCAACAATTTTAAATTATCCTGTAAATAACAACTATATATTGACAAATCTAGCTTTTAACATCAAAAAGTTTTTTATACAGCTTAGGCTAAATAAATACGGAATAATTATAAATGATAAATATATAGACTATACCCAATCTAAATGTCCAAATTGTACTAAACCTTTATCTAGAGTTCATATTATATGTGAATGCTGTAATGAAAAAGATAAAATACAAAGGCTCCAAATGCAACCGCTAGTCAACTGTAATAGTGAGATGAAAATGTTTAAGACTTTTGACAGAGCTAATACTAACACGATTTATATGTTATATAACTATGTTAAACAATTTACTAAATGAAAATTGTAACAAAATATTAATGTAAA
>NW_019387276.1:0-1315 GCF_000671375.1 Centruroides sculpturatus | reverse complement strand
GTATGAAATCTTTTCGTTATTTTCTTATTAAATATAAAATAATACTAATCCTAATTTTTATTTATATAAAATTACAGAATGCGATTCTAATAGATTTTGAAGCATTTCAAGAGAAAGAGCATGAAATTATTTACCGACAGTTGGCCATAAAAGCATTACACAGTTTTATAGAAGCTGTTATAGACATTTATATAGATTTTATTAAAAAATATCAATTATAGGCGAAAGATAAATGGAAAGTCAATTTTACTAGCAAAAAAAAAATTCATGGATTAAATTTTATAAATGAAAAACATCAAATATAACTGGTTGGGTTAAACATACTGTAGTAATTTACAAGAAGTTATTAAATTATTTCAAAATGTATAACGAATTATTTTTATTTAAAGGTGGATAGATAGGAAAAAGAAATCTGTTTTTTCGTGTTAAATTAATGATATTTTAAAAATTAAAATAACGAAAAATATTCAATCATTGACTTACCTCCAGATACAGACGAATTCTCTTTATATTTGTTCGAAGTCGAATCATTTTCCTGTTGTTTCCTTCTGTTTCTCCATTTCTTTCGTAGTGAATATATCACAAAAAGAGTAATAATAACTAAACTTAACAGAACTTGGAACGAACTCAACAGACACATGATGAATACCTGTATTTTTCTTAATCTGCAGTTTTCGATGCGGTACTGTACGTAATAATCAAATGTCTATGCGTATATATCTGTAAAATAACTAGCGCCGAGTAATGCCAATCAAAATCAGAGTTTTTTGCCACGTGATTCACAGTCTGCCTGTTATAGAAAACTAACTTCGCACTACAATGAGAGTTAATTTCTCCCATTTCTTCCCTCGGGCTTGGAAAATTTAATTTATGTTGTATACTAGTTACAGCACATTTTCATTTAAAACCGAGTCATAATTTGTGTACATTTTGACAATAGTTATATAATAATTAAATGCTACTTTAATTTATGTTATAGTCGAGTTTTTAAAGGTAACGACGTTACCTATACCGAAGACGATACTGTTTATTGTTTTTTTTTTCTTGTATCAAATATGTAATTACGTGTCACTTTACCATAAAGTCTTTCTGGAAAATATTTCCTTGTCATATTGTCTAATTATTGCGTTGCCTTATTTAATTGATAGAGCCCATCCCTCGAGAGCGCGTGTTTCATTCGAGCTAAACATGTTTCGGGGAAGATAGTTTTCAATGAAATACCAGAAAAGCCTACAATATGTATGAAAAAAAATTAATTTAATCCGCAGAAGAAGAAAGTAATTTCAAAAATCAAATGTCTATATTAAGATGTGTA
>NW_019387275.1:0-12484 GCF_000671375.1 Centruroides sculpturatus | reverse complement strand
AATAAAAATTTCACTTTGGAAAATTTTCAAGAAATGTAATTTTAAAACTTCGGTTTTGATTTACATCTTTAATTACTGTTTAATTTGAAACAGAAACTCTAAGTTTTATGACAAAACTTTAATTACTTTAGATTTTAATTAGGAAATATTTAATTTTCCTCAATTCATATCTATGTTATCTTTTAATTACCTTTTGATTCCTTATAATATTTCTTTAATTATGTTTTTACTTCATTATTTGTATGTCTTTAATTAGCTATTCGTTTTCCTCGATCACATATTGACAATGGTTTGCTTTCTCTTTAATTATATATAATTTCCTTCCCTTTTAATGTTGTTTTTCTATATTTNCGTTTTCCTCGATCACATATTGACAATGGTTTGCTTTCTCTTTAATTATATATAATTTCCTTCCCTTTTAATGTTGTTTTTCTATATTTAAACTTGTTTCTCTAGAATATTAATTTATATATTCTTGAATTTAATATATACATATATAAATTTTAAATGTAGAAAAAATACAGATATATTTTAGTATATTTTAATTGAACTTTTGTTATAATTTTCACTAAATTTTTAAAATTAATTTTTATAAAAACACTAAAAATTTCGTTAAGTCAATTTTTATTTATTTTTTCCTCACTTTTTAAAATTCTTTCTATAAAATAATTCAAGTTCTGTCATACCAAGAACATTATAAAAAATTACTTTCAAATAAATTTTTCCAAAAATATAAAATATGTATAAATTATTTTCTAAATTTATAATTAATTAAATTTATTTTTTAATATTCTTCATTTCATTCTTGAAATTTTTTCTGTAGAGTAAATGATGTTCTAGCGTATTAGCTTATATGAAAGAATTAAATCATAAATTATTTCCGAAAGAATTAAAAAATAAAATAAAATAAAAAAGAAAATCTAAAAAAATTTAAAGTTTTGTTTGTTTATTCCATTAAAATATTTCTATACACTGAATAATTTTCTACAGAAATAACATATAATTCAAGAGCATCAATTACGAATTATTTTCAGATAAACTTATATAGAAAATAAGAAAATAAAAAATATATTCTCTAAAAAATAAAGAAAATAAAATATTGGCAAGAATATCGAATATCAACAAAAAGAAAAAAGGAAAGAGAGAAAAAAATCACAAAAGGTCATTCGTCATTTGTGATTTTTTTCACGAAGAAAATAAAATAATAAAAATAATAGGTTATATAAATAGTAAAGAAATTTATTATTAAGAAATTTCATGATATCAAGATATGAAGAAAAATATTAAAATTTAACAAAGAATTGTTCGTAATCAATAAACCATAGGAAAAATTCTGCCTTACTGGTTTTTATGATGCTTAAAAATGCTTTTGGAATCATTCATGATATTGGATACTGCAGCTAAAGGATATTTTAATGGTTAATTAAATAACAAATTTTTAAAAATATATATGAAAATAATCTTTCAGTTAGATTATGATAGCGATAAAAAAATTCTTTTTTTTCCCCTGTTGTTTTTATTGTAAGAAGTTCTAATAAAAATCGTGTTCTCGGTGACTTTTTATGATAAAATGAAAGACATCACTAACTTTTAATGACTTGGAAGATGACTGTCAAGAAAATTTTACTTGGAAAAATCAATAATTTAATTCTACTTTTTTACTGTTTACTGATAATTGCTTTCTATATTAATCATTTAAAGAACGATTATATGATTATTTTTAATGTTCTCTAAACGGGTTTTATTTATCTTAAAATTATTCAATAATTATTAAAATTAATAAATTATTAATTTTTTCAATAATTAAGAGAATTATTTTACCTTTTTTTTTCTCTTTCCTTTCCTTCTTTTTTTTTTCTTTTTTGCATTAAAAATTAAATTTTCTGTCAATCTGAATTTAGTAACGTGCTGTTGGATATATTAAAGATTAAAGTAGACTAATTAAGATAAACGGGCGTTGATAGAAATTATCAGATTAACCAATTAAGATGAATTATTTCTACTGAAGTCAATTTTGAAGTTATCTAATGTATCCTATTGGATAATTTAAAAATAAATTGGCCAATAGAGAAAAAAATGTCCGTTTTTGTTTATTTTGAATTGACCAATCGGAGCGTTTCAATAATATAATTGATTATTTTTAACGAGTAAACATGGTAACAGAAATAAAAACAATATTTAAATTCATTTTGTAAATAAATTTGTGTAATTATTTAATTAATTAGAAATTTTATTTAGTTAATAAATAGATAAAAAGTTTAAACGTTGATTTAACGTTTAAATGTTAAAAATTGGGATCTCTACGACTGTATTTTTTTATTATTATTATTTTTTCCTCTTTATTCTGTTCGGTAATAGAGTTACATTGGAAACTCTTCGAAATGATCCTCAAGAAGCGATTTATTGGTAACGAAAGTAGCGTGAAGGTCCCTTGGAACAAAATGGAATTTTTTTTCTTCTTTCCTCCTACCAATGCAAGTTCGATTGAATCATACAGAATAAGGAAAAGGAAAAAAAATAGGTCCCATGTGGTAAAGCAAAACTATGCTAGGAATGCATTAAAAAAAAAAAAAAGGTTTGCCACAGAATAAGATTTTTGTAACTATAAGATATCGAAGGGTAAATCTGAACTTTATCAAAATTTGTTATCAAAAGTAAAAAATAAATCTGAAAAATGTGAATAAATAATACCTAAAATATGGATAATAAAATAGAATAAAAAAAATGCAAATTTCTTTTGAAGAAAAACTGATAAATCTATAAATTTTTAAATTCAAATTTTTGAATTTAAAAATGTCTTATATAGATTTATTGTTGATAAAAAAAATTCAGTTATTGCTTTCTATATAAAAACTGTAAAAAAATATTAAAATTGTTGTCATATATATATTAATTTTTTATTCTAAATTTTTATTTACGTTAATAAAATTATAAAGTAATAATTACATAATAAGAGCACTACTGTAAAATAATATATTACTACTAATAATAATACCATGCAATAATTTTATTTATTTATTTCGATACAGTATAAATTGATTCAACGAATAATAAATAATTTATTTGACAATAAATGATTATTTAAACCAATTAAGATATGAATTATTTCTGCCGAAGACAATTTTATAGTTACCTAATGCTCTCTATAGGAGAGTTCAAAAATTAATTGACCAATAGGTAAAAATATCCGTTTTTATTTATTTTGAATTGACGAATGACAGCGTTTGATTGAATTATTTTAACAAGCAAACACGATAAATATTATTCATTATTGTATTTGCAATATTTATTATTTTTAAGTAAATTTTCTGTATATTTAAATAAATGAATAAAATAATTTAAATAATAAATTTACATAAAATTCAGACAGAAAAATGTCAAGTGAAAAAAATATATGTAGTGCCTGTACTATTAGAGATGTAGATAAAATATAAGGAAAAGAAATTAAAATATATACAATTTATCTAACAGATTATAAATAAATAACTTTTTTTACTATATCCAGTAACAGTCTCGTTTATAAGTATATATTACATTTATCTTTTAAGAACCTTTCATAATAGAGTAAATTAAAAAGCGTTTTTTTTCTATTATTTTCACTCAATGTTTTTTAACATGTAATAACATTAATAATAGGTTTTTATCAGCTATAAACCGTGTATATTGTGTACATCATTTGTTATTTTATCCTTGAGGTTGTTATGGTTAGAAAGATTGACAGTATTCCATTAGGTGCGTCAATACAAGCTGTTATTGGAAGAAAGCCAAAATTCGATGTTTCCATTATATCGACTACGTCTATCATTCATTGGATAAAAGATGAGATCACGTTTGTGATTTTATTTAAATTATACAAGATGGATATTTCACTGAAATATTCCTCTTTTTTTGTAATTTACAATACTGTTGAAAATGACTACATATTACAAATACATATATAGAGTTCTATATGAGTTTAGTTATCCAACTAGGTCGCATCCATAGTAAGAAAGAGAGAAGTATTTTCTTCTTTTTTTATATATATATTACTAGATACGTTATAAAAATATGGAAGAAACGGTTGATTAAATTTTCTTTACTACTACTCTCTTTTAAAGATTTATGTAGATTCCGAATCGTGTTTGAAAAATTGATCGTTTGAAGTCGATTTGTAAATTTTGAAAAAGAGTTAAAAATAGCTTGAATGCATTATTGGATTCTTTATCTTTTTTATTATTTTTCGGGGAGTTATAAATATTATTGCTTTGCTTAAATTAAAAAAGTAATAATTTTAAAATATTAAGTAAAAATTAAATGCTGTTTTTCTTAATGTTAATTAACATTTATTCATGATATTGGATACTGCAGCTAAAGGATATTTTAATGGTTAATTAAATAACAAATTTTTAAAAATATATATGAAAATAATCTTTCAGTTAGATTATGATAGCGATAAAAAAATTCTTTTTTTTCCCCTGTTGTTTTTATTGTAAGAAGTTCTAATAAAAATCGTGTTCTCGGTGACTTTTTATGATAAAATGAAAGACATCACTAACTTTTAATGACTTGGAAGATGACTGTCAAGAAAATTTTACTTGGAAAAATCAATAATTTAATTCTACTTTTTTACTGTTTACTGATAATTGCTTTCTATATTAATCATTTAAAGAACGATTATATGATTATTTTTAATGTTCTCTAAACGGGTTTTATTTATCTTAAAATTATTCAATAATTATTAAAATTAATAAATTATTAATTTTTTCAATAATTAAGAGAATTATTTTACCTTTTTTNAACTTCCAACAAATTAAATAAAATTATTTAATTTTATATTTTATAACTGATTTTAAGTGTGTCATTGTATAACACATTGACTTATATTCGCCTCTTGTTTAATTATGTTTTATCATAGTATATTAAGATGTGAAGTGATCTCATGTAATCCTGATAGAGATAAGATGATATAAGAGCGGTATCAGCTTTATATGTATAAAGGAGATTTACAACGAAATCTTTTTGATTACTACTTCTAAATAGTGATTACACCCATCCTTGGAATGCATGGATCTCTTTATTCTGAAGCATTCTATCAAACATTATTCCCTTTGCACGATTTTCAATGAATAGAAACATCTGCCTTACATTGGATTTCTGTAACGTTAATATGTTTTTCTCTTGAAGAAACACTTTTGTAGATATCGATTTTCAATCTGAAGATATTAAGAATGCTGTTACGAGTTAGTGAATTGATGGAATCGAATAAAAAAATCAAAATATAAAAATGTAAAAAGTATATATATTTTTTAAATGATAGAAATTAAACTTAAGGAAAAAATTTAATATATATTAATTAGTTTATTTTCTTATAATATTAGCATTTATTTCGATTTTTCAACGAGTATTAAACACTATAAATGCCTTAAGGATTATTTTTAAAATGTTATATCCATTACTAGAGAATTTGCTTGAAGAGCTAATATTAAATTTAAAAATTGAATTTTTTGAATTAATTTTTTGGGGGTTTTTCTGAATTTCTTAGAAAGGAATATTTTTTTTTTAATAAAACGTATAATGTATTGAAATCGATATTAGGTGTTCTATTTTCCTGATGAACTGTGTTAGATATTAATGAAAGTCTCTATCGGAAGTGATATTGATTTTAGGATTCCACAATGATTCAATTATAATCATTTTAATAAAATATATGGCTTAGTGATGTATAAATGATAAATTACAAGAGAAAGATTTTAATAAAAGTAATTTTTTTATGTTAATTTTAATTACGTTATTTTTAATTGACTTATTTATTACCATTAAATTATTTTATTTTTCGAAAAGTACGTTGAAAATTAAAGCAAAGTATATCATTTATAAGTACTTTTACTTTTCGGCTGTTATTTATAACACAGGAAAATATGGCCCCCAAAGTTTTAATTTTTAAACTGGAGACCTTCAAACGTGAAGAAATGAAAAAAATTGGGGGTATTTGTATGTAAGAGTATGGATATTAGAGTATCTGGGGGGGCATGATTTTGTTCATTCACTATGAAGCTTAATAACTCCTGTGCATTTTGCCGAAAATTTCCGAAATTTTGCAAGGAAGTTCGTGTATTAGATGGATTGGTGCTATTAAATTTTGATGATTAAAGGTCAAGGGTAGTGAGATAGAAGCTCGTATCATATTTCTAGTGGGGGTCGTACTTATGAAGATTTTACTCGTTATAACATTTACAATTTTTTTAAAAAATAAACCTCATCTGTACTGTTTGAAAATTAAATTTTTCCGCATTTTATAATAATTAATAATAATATAAAAAATTATTTAATTATTTAAAATAAAACATCATAACAGATGGCGCCACACGAAATTAAAAATTTTTTTTGCTGGGAAAGTTACGCAACTCGTTGCTGGTTTTCTTTAATTCTTTAAAGGTAATAAAAGAAAATTAATGACTATAAAAACAAGATTAAAATACTACAGTTATTAAAATTAGAGAAATTAAGTATATTACGTGTATTATTTTTAAAACTAAAATATAATTATATAAGTAGAAATGATGATAAGCAGTTAAAAAAAAAAAATACATTATTGTTGTTTCGTTCGTGTTCTCTTATAACTAAAAGTAGGATTAGTAAATAATAAAAATGGTAAAATTTATAAAAATCCAATTACATTTTACTTAAAAGTAATAAAATAAAGAAATAAACCGTAAACACATTTACTAGTTAAACAATAACAAAAATGTTTATGTTTATATTCAAGCAGAAAACATGTTTATGTTTAACTTTTCCATGATTAACAAATGTAGCAGACTAAATTAATGTTATAAATATTAGATATTATCCTATAAATTTTTAATAAATATTTATTAAAATAAGAGAAGTAAATAAGAATCAAGATCGATATATAAACTTACTAAAATTTAACGAAATTTCACTAAATTTACTATTATTTTTATTATCATTATTATTATAAAATTTAACTTATTAAAATTAACTTTATAAACTTATTAATAATCATTTTATTATGAATTTAATTAGCGTAAAAAATAATAATTAATAAATGAAATTAAAAATTCATGCTTTTAATTGATAATGATTGGAATAAACAATAATACGCTTTTAAATATTAAAAAAAGTNATAATACTTAAATAAATTGATTTTAATATTAAAGTTTCAAGAATTTAAATTTTTATTATTTATATTAATACATAACTATAATGGAAGAAATTTAAAATTAGATAATAAAGTAAAAATAATTAAAAATAACTTAATAAAATTATATAACATTATTTACAGTAAAACCTGTGTAAACCGGACTCTAAGATTTCCGTTTCGAACAGGTTTTTTTTAAACACAGAAAATCGCTCTGTTTAATAAGAATTTTTCCTGTTTACACAGGTTTCCGTTTTATAAAGGTTCCGTTTTGGACAGGTTTTTCCGTATATTTTTGATTCAATTATTTCTTTAATTTTCTAATCATTTTTACTTTTAAACAATATAAAATACCTGTGTAAAAAGAAATCACACCGTACCGAATGTTTTCTCCGGTTTGGCAGGTTTCCGTTTTAAACAGGTTTTTACTGTATATAAATAACACTTTTATTAATATAATTCGTTTTTTTTAATTTTTAAAATATTATTTATTAAATTATAAATAAATTTTTACTTATTTATCATTTTTCTTACTCATTTAATGATATTTCAAAAATTAAATAAAAGTACTGTTTATATATAGTAAAACCTGTCCAAAACGGAACCTGAATAAAACGGAAAACGAAAATTCTGCGAAACGAAACGATTTTCTGTTAGAAAAAAAAAGAACCTGTCAAAACGGAAAAAATATTCGCATCCGGTTTACACAGGTTTTTACTGTATATGTTATATTTTAATAAGCTTTTATAAAATGGTAATAAAATATTATATTTATATAATTTTTCAAAGAATAACAATTAATAACATTCTTTAGTAAAGTGTCCTTTTTTGTCCCCCTCCTCCTTTTTATTATTATTATTTTTTTATTGAGTAAATTCCTCATTCCATATTCCTTATCTGTTTAATTTTCAGATAAAATATTACATTTCTTCTGAGAATGTTTGCAACTCATTAAATATGCATGAAATTTGTTGGAGCGAATGTAAAGTAAAAGAAAAACACTGAAAAATGCATTAATAAGTTTTCTCTTATCCATTATTAAATTCACTGATAGTGATTAAATTTAATGATAGTAATTCTTCTGTAATTATTTTTCTCATTTAAGACGAAAAATATATTTTTATTTCTTTAAACAAATCTTTTATATTATTATTATTATTATTTAAATACTATATTTGTGTTATTTAAATTATCTGTATTATTTATTTATTTAAATTTTTTTATACTAGTTTATTTAAATAATTTGCAAATTTATATTTAAAGTAAATTTATTCAATCTTTCGTGAATACTCGATGAAAGTTCTCTTCGTTTATTTATTAGGGTGGCCCAAAAGTCAGTTGACTATTTTAATGACTATATTGCTGTCTTGTCCGTGTTTTTTTTTTTTTTTTAATATCGACAATTTAAATAAGACAGCAATTTAATTTATATAAAACAGGGTGGTGCAAAAGTCAGTTAACCGAGTTTCGTTCCGTGTGAATATAAATTGCAAACTAAGTTCAAAACACTTCTTTTCCTACGTACAGTACATTGAAACAGCTGAACAACAGCCACTAACGAGAACATAAAAAAATAACCGTTGTTTGTAGATTGAAATTAAAAACCTTCTGAAAAAAAATGGCCGTTCTTGAGAGGTTGACGTTATCGGAGGTTCGACTAGAATTAATGAAAATATTACTTTTTCTTTTTGAATAAATTAGTAATTAAGTCTTTACAGTGGTTAAGTTAACTGATTTTCTAGCTATTGAAATTTTTATGATGAAAAATATCACACATCTAATATAATTATCGCATCTTAAAAATAAGATTGTTGGATTGTTTCGACTCAGAAACTGTTTAAAACGGACAAATGTGCGTAAATAAATGTGTTCAATGAAAAATTTGTTGATTTATAAATATATAAACGTGAATTTCTAAACTTTCTAAAGGTAAATTTTCATCAGAATTTGATGAAATTTTAAATTTCCAATTAAGTGTACAAGAGAAAAATTAAAGAATTTCACGACGAATTTCTCGAATTTTTAATGAATTTATTTTTAAAATTGTAAGAATATTAATAAAAGAAAAATCGATAATGAATTTTTCATTAAAAAAACAACATATAAATGAATAAATCACTCATTTAATATAATTAATCGAGTCAATAAATCAGCGATTAATTATAATTCAACAAATTAATAATTCATCAACCTCTGATAATCCACCGTTATAATGATCTATTGATTAATTTCATTCCAATGAAATGAATGAATTAATGATTAAACATAATTCAACTAAGTTTAATAGATTCAAGAACTAAATATCGATTCAACTTAGTTACAGAAGTGGCATTATCAAGAATTTCAACAATTTAGATATTGTGACGTTTTAGAAATACGAAAATCATCTTTGAATTCTATCCCTACGAAGAGCAATCATTTTTTTAATGGAATTAGTTGTGATCTTTAACAAATTTCGAAAACAAATATTAAATTTGTTTTCTTCTTCTTGAAAATTGTTTAACGTTAATTAATTGTTAAGTTTCTCTTGATTTTAACAATTAAAAGTCAAGAAAATCAATTGATTTTAACGCTTGAAGTGAAATAATGTTATATTTTTCTTGAAAAATGTTAAAATTTTGCATTGAAAATTGTCTAGAACATTTGTAAATGAAATTTTAACAAATCATTAGCATNTAAAAATAAAAGTAAACACTAAAAGTTATCGTATACAAAGAAAAAAATAGTGAGGAAAAGGGTGTAAATAAACAAAGAAGAAATCAATATAGAAAAGAATCAGTAGAAATTTTATTTAAAAAATTTATATAAATGTAACGTTTAAAATAAATTAAGCAATTAATTAATTTACAATTACATTTTATATGTTTCGGTTCATACAAAAAAATTCAAGTTGTACTTCTATACATTGTAATTAAAGATGCCCACTTTAAAAATGTGTTTTCAGAAAAAATGTGGTAGTATAATAATTATTATTAGAGATTGATCTTAATCAAGTGTCTAGGATGAAGAAAGAAAGAGAATGAGGGGATGAGAAAGAGAATAAGAAAGAGAAGAGAAAGTCCCAGTAGGGTACTAAGCAGAGAGGGTGAATGAGAAAGTATCAGAATAAACACATTCGTCAATAATAAGAATATAATTAAAAATAATTTATTAAATAATACCAACATTATTTTAAATAAAATCGCATTTACTTTTTCTTATCATTAACTTTTCCCCTAAAAATCCCTCTTTAATAGTGGGTGCATTTTAAATTCAATGCATAATTTGAAAGGTGTCAATGCTACCAGTTTAAGAAGTAAGTTACTTTGTATTTAAAACGTATCCCCAACATTTAAAAAGAGTTTTTTTGAGAAAAATGTAGTTTAAAATAATTAATTAAACAGTAAACATATTTAATAATTTACTTGAAGCATAATAAACAGCAATAAACATGAAAGTAATAGAGATTAGTGTATTTGATGGGATCAGGCAAAGCAACACAAGAACGATCTGACAGGGAGGGTGCCTCTAGGGAGGGACTACCAGTGGACGAGTGAATAAAACCACTGAACACTGGTGGCGAGTTCACACCTAGTCAACGACTTGGCCACGTGGAGTTTTCCGGATTTTCTTCACCTATTTAAACAATGGAGAAAGGAGCGTACCCGCGACTATGGTCAGCGGTTCGCGCCTCACCTTGGATAATCCTTGGTTAATCTCGAGTACTGAATTAGATTAAAATAGAGATCAGATATGCAATGGTCTCGATTTTCATCTTATAGACAGAGGCTCCGATTAACTATATACGAACTTCCAGTCAGGACCGGAAGTCACGTGATTTTTTTTTAAATTAAAAGACTGCAGCTCTGCATTACGACGTCACAATGATATAAATTCGGTTTTCTTTACAGCTTGTTCTCACTGGCAACTGGTGTAACAGTTTGCAATGTATCAATTCTTTATACTATTACTTGTAAAGCATTATAAATGCTTTACAAATAACAGTATAATACAATTAATACAATATAAATTCTCGTGTAATTTTTATATGAAAATAACAAGAATTGCTTCACTGACTGTAATTACCTGTAAGACGAGTTATAAAGGAGTACGTTACGTATGTCTATCCTTTCTTCCATTAATCTATATCACTTTAATTTTAAAAGAAAAGTATGCAAAAAAATAAATAAATACTGTATAAAGAAAGTGAATACAGTACGTTCTTTTTTTTTACTGGAAAACTTGACAGAATGGATCGCATAAAATATAGCACTCTTTGTAATTGAACATTAATGACAGCCATAAAGCAAGAGAAATTGTTGGTACAAAACTGTCTACTAAATTGTCGTCGTATATAACCAAGCATCGAGATCGACCAACCATTGAATCTTTGTGATGTCAACTGGGACAGATAAGAATGATTTCGAATATTTTTGTCTGCATCATTCGTTAACAGTTTTATCTTCCTTACTCATTTTTTACTTATGTATGGCCTCTTATAATTCCTTATCGCAATCTTCCCTCTTTCGATTTTCTCCATCCCTCGATACGTGTTAAGATGTATGATTCGTTGTAGTCGACTTGCCGTGGACAAATATAAATACTCATCCATTACTACACTAGGGAATATCACTTTAGTGTTATGATTACAATACTTCAACAGTAATGTATGAATACTTAATGTGTAATTGTTGCCGTTGTGGTTACGGAGGATTTAATATTCTAATGTTAAACGGGTAGCTCTGTTGAGTTTAAATAAATGTTACTTGTGTATTTATTGCTTTCTTACGCTGTCTTATTGATAAAAGTATAAATGAAAAATACTTTTTTTAAATAAGACTTGAGTACGATTTATCTTAATCTCTACTGTATCATCTGATGCCAAAATTAAACAGTACACAATCTAATTGAGTAAAGTATGCTTTAATGCTGTGTACAATTTATCATATACATTACACTGTTTATTTAATAGTGTAATAGCGTTACTACAGTAACACTATTACACTATATAATACTGTACAGCACAGTTAAACAGTGTAAACTTCTTAAAGTACTGCTAAACAGTACAGTTTATAGTATGAGATACTTAAACTTGTCTTCTAAAGTGTACTATTGTATGCTTTATAAAATTTTTATATGTATAAAAAAGCAGTTCTCAACCAATGGTAGATGCGTCCCCTCCAGTTAGTGCTACAAATCTAAACATAGAAGACTCAAGTGGTATGAGAGTGAGAAAATGTTGGATAAACCGTTGAAAACCGTTGGTATAAAGGATAGAATGACAGCAAATCTGGTTTATTTTATAGCAGTATACTTTAATTTACTACATAATATACTATATATTGTAATTTTACACAAAAATATGGG